>NC_142074.1:18517500-18780000 GCF_059756535.1 Pantherophis guttatus | reverse complement strand
CTTTTCTGTATTAGATAGATGCGAAAGCAATTCCCCTGCACTAACAACAGGGTCCTTTGATCAAAAAATAGAAGCTTAATATACGCTCAGTATTGAATGCTGGTTGGCAAAGGTCATTGGATGGAATTAAGACATTTAGGAGTGGCTAAATGTGGAGATATCTACTACTCAGAGTCACCTGAACTGCAAGATGGTGTTGGAAAAAATATCCTTCTGGGTTCAGTTCCAAGTGGGGAGAAAAAGACACTGGAAACATGGAGACTGTTTGGAAAGATGGTTTAATGATGAACAGGTTCACATGGCTTGAGCTCCTGAGCAGGAAAAAGGGCAGAGATGCTGAGAGTGTCTTGGTTTTATGCCCTCTGTTGGGTTTTGAATTTGAGCTTGTATTCTGATTGGTTGTCAGACTCCCATGGGGCCATGCAGGGGCAACTCTGTAGACTGTCCCGAGTCCCAAGCTTGGTTGAGTCTTGCTAGATGATGATGTAATCTCCCCAGGTATCATGTGGTGAGTTCTGTTGTTAGATGGGTAGAGGGTTAATCCTACCTTTGTTGGATCTGGATGAGGGCATTTGCCTATGGAGAGACCTAGCTATCTCTTTATCTCTTAAGTGCTGACATCTGTTGTTGGATATTGAGGATGGTGGGGGCTATTCTCGTGTTTTCCCGAAAATAAGACCCTGTCCTATATTTTTTTGAACTCTGAAATAAGTGCTTGGCCTTATTGCCAGGAGCTCAAAAGCCCGATTGGGCTTATTATCAGGGAATGCCTTATTTTGGGGAAAACAGGGTAAGAGTGAGTCTGTTTCTTGCCTAAAAACATGTTTCTCCATTTCTCATCCGGGGAAATATAATATTCTGCCTTTTTAATATTTCCTAGAATATTTCATTTTCCTAGGAGAGGGTGGGTGCTAACATCCTACAATGGGGTGGCAAATAAATTGGATGAACAAACAAGCAAATATTTTAAACAATACATGTAGCGAATTGCTTCCGCTGGTGAAGATGCCGAGTATTGTAGTTTAGCAAGAACTGAAGTTTATTATCTCTAGAATAGGTCCTGGAAAAATTCGGAAGGCGAATTTATAAATTCATGAGGCCAAATTTAGCCAGAATGACACCGTTTACCTTCCATAGGGGGGAGGTTTCATTAAAAGCAAGTGGGTTATCAATGTAACAAATAATAAAGGTTCTTCGTTCTTAGCACAAAGCACCAAGTGTGTTGAGATTGTATTCTCCAGTACCAGTAGTCCTCAACTTACAACATCTCACTTAATGGAATGCCTCCTCCCAATTGTCATAAGGTGAGGAGTACTTGTGTGGAAGTACAAACTAACATGCTTCAATTGCTTAGTGTTCTGTGCAAAGGAATGCTCCCACTATTTCTATACTTAATTAAAAAGAAAACCCTCCCCAAATTCTAATTTTCGTTCTGGAATTTCTTTTCATTCATTCATTCATTCATTCATTCCATTTATTTATTTGTGTGTGTCTGTGTGTTGTTAATAATTATACACCCTTCCTGAGGGCCTACATTTGAGTAGTTGTTAGGGTTTGTTTTTCTTCCTTTTGAGAAATTAAGGGGGAAAAAAACAACTTCCTTAATGTTTTTGTCCAGCAACTGCAAATTTCAGCATGCCAATTGAGTCCCGCTTGCAATTTTAATGCAGTCTGCTGCAGGGAGAAAGAATTGTCTCCAGTTAACAATTTCAGAAAACTCGGCCTGAAGATTATCTGCTGATCCTTTGACAGGACTCCACGTCCATAAAGACAGGAGAACAATTCTGGTCTTGCAAGAGTGGCGCTTAGATGCCTCAAATGTTCATTTCTGGTCCTGTTTATGGCATACAATTGACTTGACTGTGGAGGGCTGGATTTGTTAAACAGTAACCATAGTAACCTGTTACAGCAGCGCGCTGGATTTTTATTATTTTATTTTTTTTGCTAATAAAATGTGTCTTCCTTTTCTTTTCTTTTCTTTTTTAAAAAAATGCTTTGATAGGCATATCCATCCATCTCGCGGTATCCGCTTTAATAGGCATATCTGTCACTGATAAAAAAAAAAAGTTTGTGACATTTTCAGATCTTTTTAGAAGAGCCTTTTTAGCTTTGGAGATTGGTACGCTGAGGCTTTGCTCTTATGGGAACAGAGAATGCACCATACATGAACATTTGGGAGGGGTGAGGGAAGAAACTCTTTCACTCCCTCATTCCCTAAAAGAAAGCAGCAACAAGAGACAAAGCAGAACATTGTTGGGGTTCCTTTAATGCAAATCCCAATTCTAGCTGGGTCGTCTTTACTGAGTAGTCTCCTTTCCTTTTCCCTCTGTAGCCCCTGAGGCAATTTGAATGCTTGAGGTGTTAGACAAGCATCCCTTCTGGTGGTTGTTAGAAGAAGAGGGTGATGCGGAAATAATGCCATGCATAAAGTATTAAATGTCATTCTCTTAAGAGCCAAGAAGTAAAAGGTAGACCCAATGCCTCTTTTTAAGAAAATTGTTGTCCTCAACCTCGATTCGACAACACAGATCCTAATTGGATTTCGGAGACCAGAGCAGGGAATGTGAAAATAGAACAGCTAAGTTAGGATGCCTCTTGAAAGCCAAACAGGCAGCCATGTCAGGGTCCATCTTTGGAAAGATTTGAAGACTTTTTTTTTTTTTTTTTTTTGGAAGATGAGAGATAGCCGTAATCCATGACTGATCTACTAGGAGAAGGAAGAACTGGAAAGAGTCTGATTTGGGGGGGGGGGGTTCTACTTAGGCCTGAATTATTTGCAGTTCCCTTCTAATAGAATAGAATAGAATAGAATAGAATAGAATAGAATAGAATAGAATAGAATAGAATAGAATAGAATAGAATAGAATAGAATAGAATAGAATAACAGAGTTGGAAGGGACCTTGGACCCCCTGTTTAGGCAAGAAACCTTACACCACTTCAGACAAATGGTTATCCAACATCTTCTTAAAAACTTCCAGTGTTGGAGCATTCACAATTTCTGGAGGAAGATTGTTCCACCGATTAATCGTTCTCACTGTCAGGAAATTTCTCCTTAGTTCTAAGTTGCTTCTCTCCTTGATTAGTTTCCATTCATTGCTTCTTGTCCTGCCCTCAGGTGCTTTGGAGAATAGCTTGACTCCCTCTTCTTTGTGGCGGCCTTGAGATATTAGAACGTTGCTATCATGTCTCCCTTAGTCATTATTTTCCTCAAACTAGACATACCCAGTTCCTGCAACCGTTCTTCATATGTTTTAGCCTCCAGTCCCCTAATCATCTTTGTTGCTCTTCTCTGCACTCTTTCTAGAGTCTTTTTTATATCGTGGCAACCAAAACTGAATGCAGTACTCCAGGCAGCTTTTGTCAGCTGCCATGATGATGTCTTGGCACAAACCACTTGGTTGGAATTTCACTTTCCTAACTATGGAACAGGTATTATTAGATGGTGATGGGACTAACCATTTATCCCAGGGGTGGGTTCTACTTACTTTTACTACCAGTTCACATCGGGAGCAAATGCAGATCACCTATGATGACATCCGGGTTGGTGGGTGGAGCCTCCCGCCGGTTTTACTACTGTTCTTGCGAACCTGTCTGAACCAGGGGCAACCCACCACTGATATATCCTTTCTGCTTCCTGGATGACTAAGTAGAACCCAATATTATTGAAAGATTCCTTGGCCATTTGCTGCTACTAAGAGTAAGCCTACAAGAAGGCATGTTGTGACGTGCTTTTCCAAACTGAGCTTGGTGTGACCTATTGGATGTTGTATTTTACTTTTAATACCAGTTCCTTGTCCTCAATATAAACAGATGTCCAATGAAATGAAGAGCTTTGCTGAGTAAGAAGTAGGACCAACTAAAACCCAATATCATTGAAAGATTCCTTGGACATTTGCTAAGAATAAGCCGACAAGAAACTGAGCTTGGCCTGACCTACTGGATGTCATATTTCACTTTAATGCCAGTTCCTTGTCCTCAATATAAACAGATGCCCAATAAAATGAAGAGCTTTGCCGAGTAAGAAGCAGGAGATATGTTCCTTTGCTTTAGAAAGCGGTGGGTTTATGTTCCATATGCACAAGGACACACTTGAGACACAGAGAGAGAGACAAGCACACACCGATACTCGTGGTTTTAACTGCTTACAAGTCAGCATGCTAGTCTGTTAATGACGATGGTGGTGAAACTACTATAAGATATTGATTGTCTGAGATTAACTGAACAGCATGAGGGTGTGCCAGAAAAAGAGTGTTTTGTAGAGGTTTTCTGTGTTAGGAGTGCTGGTACGAAATAGCAGTTAATGATGAGAGAGGATCAAGTGACTCTAAAACACACTGGCTTTTCTTTAGGGACCGAGTTGAAATAAGCAGTCAGAACTCAGCACCCATGGATTCTTGTTTGTTTTGCTTGCAGTTTGTGGATTCTGTGCTCGACAGCAATTTCTACAACTTTTCTTAGTTTCAAAAGGTTGTTTGCCATACATCACGAGAGCCATCATTGACTTCAAAGCTCACGGAAGCTCAGTGAATGACTAGTGGTGAAATCCAATTATTTTTTTTACTACCGGTTCTGTGGGCGTGGCTTGGTAGGCTTGGTGTGGCGTGGTAGGCGTGGCTTGGTGGGCATGGCAGGGGAAGATACTACAAAATCTTCATCCCTTCCCCACTCCTGGGGGAAGGATATTGCAAAATTCCCATTCCCACTCCACTCAGAGGTGGTATTTGCCGGTTCTCTGAACTACTCAAAATTTCCTCTACCAGTTCTCCAGAACCTGCTGGATTTCACCCCTGCTCTGGGCCCATCATTCTGTCTCCATCCAACCTTTCATTCTTGAATGAAAGAGAAATTAAATAAATGCAGGGAGGTTCACACATTAAACTTCAGTAGAGCTGGCTTAGTTTGGGTTTAACCTGTAGTAATCAAGTAATAGAGCCAGTGTAGAAAGTACAGCTTAACATGTGCAAATCCAACCAGTTGTTTATTCGATAGATCATGATCGATCAATTCATGGCCTATCATGATGTTATACACCCAATTGTTAGACTAGCTTGTAAAAACCGGTATTGTTTCTATGACTTTTGGCATTCCAAGATTTGCTTGATGATTAGACGGAAAAGAAGTACAAAACATTTTCATTGATTCATGAAAACCATGCTAAAATAAGGGCATGTGCTTATGTATCTGTATCTTGTCTGTCTGTCTGTCTGTCTGTCTGTCTGTCTGTCTATCCCCTTTTTATGAACCTGTAATCCCTTAATTCAGGGAAAAGTCAGGACGACTGGATAGTGCTGAGCCTTTACTGGCCAGATGCCCTTCCTGACACCGATATGGAATTTGCAGCAGATATTTTCTCTTCTCTTCTCTTCTCTTCTCTTCTCTTCTCTTCTCTTCTCTTCTCTTCTCTTCTCTTCTCTTCTCTTCTCTTCTCTTCTCTTCTCTTCTCTTCTCTTCTCCTCTCCTCTCCTCTCCTCTCCTCTCCTCTCCTCTCCTCTCCTCTCCTCTCTGTCTCCCTTTCTCCCTCCCCCCCTCTCTCTTTATATATCTACGTATGTTGGAGGCATTTTAAAGGAACATCGAGGCACATATACATGCACCCCCAAATCCCATTCAGTCAGTATAAGCTTTGCTCCTTAGATTTGACTTTTCTTGCCATTTATAGAGGAAAGTGCTCAGTAAAATGTAATCTATGCATGTCAAAATGAACAAAGAATTGACTGTGGATATTCTTTTGGTACTCCCTTTTAGTGTTAAAAATGACATTGTCTTTGGCTAAAGATCAGTGTGGATGCATGAATAACTGAGTGATTGCTATAAATGAAGGCATAAACTACCTCTCAGGAAGAAAATTGTTCTGGAGCTTAATACAAGACCGCAGTGCTGTTTGGCACTTTTTGAATGTGTACCTCTATGTAGAAAACCGTGATTTTAGTCTCAAATAGTCTGAATAGATGAAGGGTGGGCCCGGTTGCCTCTAAACAATGTACTTTCCAAGTATCACATCTGGCCCAGGGCCCAACTAAATATGGTGCCATTGATGCGATTAGACATTGGATGAATGAGTTTTGTAGGTCATTAACAAACTGAGAATTCTTACTGGATTTATCCTGTAGTAATGAGTACAGAAGTTTTAATTATTTGCCTTTCTTTCAGGCACCCTCTCTTTAGTTGCAGAAACATTTATGCTGTTGGGCTATTACAATAAAATTAGGGCTTGGGATATTATGATGGACCAGGATTAGTGGTTCAAAATCACCCTCCAACAAACAAAGGAACGTTATCAAGTGACTATTTTTTTTTAAAAAAAAAGACTTAAATACTTACATAGAAGAATGCTAGAGTAGAGTGGGCTTGGGACTTGCATCTGCTTCCCTTGAGCCTTCCTAAATGCATGAGTAATTAGAATGAATGTAGTTTAAAAATTGACTATACCTTCAAGCTTGTGTGTTAAACCGTGTTTTAAGGTAAAAGAAACTCTGAATACTCCGCATCGGGTTCAAAATTATTCCATGTAGCATCGCCATTTCTTTTGAGAGTTGTGAGCCCCCCAGAGTTGTTGAGAATCAGACAGTGTACAGGTTCCGTAAATTATTATTTTTTTGTTATTAGCAACATTACTTTTGAAAGCTTAAGACTACATTCTTATTCACAGTTCAGTTCAGTTCAGCACGGTTTGCTCCAAGGAGGCACGTGTAGAATTTCATCATTCAGCTGCCATCTTCATCATTCAATTTTTTTTTTTTTGAGTTGTGTCTCTGAAAACACGTGCAGTTTAGATAGTTTGATTGGGAGGAAGAGTGTCAAATATGATTTAATGATATGATTAGTTTCCTTTAGTTTGGCAAGATTCTGTCTACAGGTGAGGAACAACAAAGGAAGATGCTTAGAAACAACTCTGTGTCTTTCTTGGCTTTGGTAAAGAAGTTCCTGTGGATTTTACTCCGCTAGTTGTTGTCAACTAAAGGGAGTGGTGTACATCTTTGTTTCAAGGCCATTGAGCCAGCACTGTCTGAAGATGTTGCCATGGTTATGTGGCCAGCATGACGTCATGGAGCACTGTTACCTTCTCACTGAAGTGGTATCTACTGTATTTTTTGGAGTATAAGACACACCTTTTTCCCCCCAAAAAAGAGGGTGAAAATATGGTTGAGTCTTATACTCCGAATGTAGCCCCACCCAGCCTCGGAAACAGAGATTTCAGAGGCTGAACAAAGCCTCTGAAAGAAGTTTCAGAAAAAAAGCCTCCAAACAGAGCTTCAGAAAAAAAGCCTCTGAAAGGCTTTTATCTAAAATAATATGGCAAGCAACAAAAGAAGAATCAGTAAAGGTTCTAACCAAACTATGCTAACAAATCTGGAGAATGACACAATAACCAACAGATCAGAATAGGTTAATTTATATACCAATACAAAAGAAAGGAGATTGAACAGAGTACAGATAGTCCTTCAGAAAAAAAGCCTCCGAAAGAAGCTTCAGGAAAAAAACCCCTCCAAACAGAGCTTCAGAAGCTCTGTTTTGGAGGCTTTCAGAGGCAGAAAAAAAAGTTTTTTTCTGAAACAGAGTTTCAGAAGTTTCAGAGGCAGAAAAAAAAAGCAAGGCACAGAGCTCACAACCAACAAACCTGTTGCTAAAATTCACCTCTGGAAACAGCTGATTAGGGATATTACAGGAGGCCGATCCACCTGCCAATCAACTTTTTTCTTATTTTCCTCCCCAAAAACTAAGGTGTGTCTTATACTCCGGTGCGTCTTATACTCCAAAAAATATGGTATTTATCTACTCGCATTTGCATGCTTTCGAAGTGCTAGGTTGACAGGAGCTGGTGCGAGGACAGGAGCTTACCCCATCGCGTGGCTCTCAGGTCTTGAACCTGGGCTTTGGAATCTTAACATTAATCATGATGATTATTAATTTTCTACAAATCAGCATGCTTTCATGACTATAACTTCAGCCTAGTCTGGTAGAAACCATATGGGAACATACAATAGCTATCCTGTTTTAGTTCTGAAAACTTCTTTTCTAAGTTTGCCACTGCTATAGTATTTAAGTTTTTCTCATTATATCAAAAAAACATTTGCTGCCTTTTTACAAAGGTTTGCTAACAGAGTATTATTAATAAAATGAATTGCTGAAATAACACATTTGGGATATGTCTCATTACATTGTTAACACCACGATTTGGTATGTGGCCTGCAGTATGATTTATTGCTGGTCTGTGCTTGGGGGATTAAGTAATTATTGTATAGATGCAGTGACAACATATGGACAAGACAAGAATGCTTAAATTTTTCTCTCCTGAGGTTTGCCATGAATATCTCTACAAATCTTTTTTTGACACAAGAAAATGTGGATGCCATGAGAATCAGACAAGAGTAATCCTTTTATTTCACCACTCTGAATTCCCCATTATTTGAGTTATTTCTCAACTATACAAAGAGCTTATTTCTCTTTATTTCTCAAAATCCCTCATGCTAGCTTGTTTTTCTACAGTGAATAGCTCTCTGATAAATTACTTCTGATTTCTGCTCAAATTTCATTAAGTTCCCCTGATGATCCATCACTTTATTGTTTGTCTCTTTTACATACTTTGCAGGAACTGGAATCTGGGTACCTCGGGGCATTAAGTTGGGATAGCTTTTGATGCTCGCTCTAGTAAATGGATAAAACATACTGATAAAACAAAGAGCTCTGCTTCATTGCTGCTATAGATGAAAATCTGTCTTTTTTTTTTTTAAAGTCCATTGTGCTCTTTGTATATTTCCCTGCACCAATTGAAAGTTGGTGGGATTGCAGTGGGTGTAAGAGATGACCAGGCTGAGCCCAAGAAAGGGCTCAAATTGTCATACGGGTCCCTGCTCTCCTGCAAGAGATCTAAGCCCACTTTGAATGCCCTTCTTATCTCCCGCTCATTTCCCTTGACTGTTAGTTGACCAGATTCTTGTAGAGAGCTTTAAGCTTACAATAAATCTTTAGGCTCATTTGAACTGCCTGAAATCTCCTGATTTCCCTGGTGTTTGGCAGTGGGTTGGGATTCTTACAAGCTGACTACAAGTTCCAGTCTGCAGAAATTTTGAGATGGCCTTTTTATAGCGAGTGTCCCATTATCAGAAATCGACCGATACCACGAGCTGCAGTTTATATTTGTTTCCTGGATCTCTTAAGTCAGACAACTAGGAGGATAATTTAAATAAGTGTGCCATTATCTTTCATAGCAAGTCAAAAGGTCTGTTGTTTGTAAGAGTGAAAAGTAAATGTCAGGGTTCCGATGATGCCCTAATTAAAACATGAGTCTCGAGCCAAGCTTCAAAAGAAATCCAGTTATTTATTAGGAGCTTCATGTCAGCATGTTCCCAAGTGAAGCCAGCTCTGACCCTACATAATTTAAACTCCCATAATGAACCTGTTTCCCCCCTCCCCCCAGGGTGTGTCATCAATCCCATTCGCCAACGGAGCAATTTCATGGTTTGTAGAGGTCTCTCTCCTCGGCTGCTGTAGGTAACCCTGGGATATAGCCTTGAGAGAGATAAGCATGGAATGTGCTTCGCTCTCCCTGAGCCTCTGTGTGCACCCTGCATTTACCTGCATCCAAAACGGGCTGTTTTTTTTTTTTAATTTGATTTATATGCCGCCCTTCTCCGGAGACTCAGGGCGGCTTACAATGTGCTCAGAAATAGCCTTCATCCTTTTGTATATTTATACAAAGTCAGCTTATTGCCCCCACAAACTGGGTCCTCAATTTACCTACTTTAGAAAGGATGGAAGGCTGAGTCAACCTTGAGCCTTGGAGAGATTCGAACCTGCAGAAATTGCAGGCAGCTGTGTTAATAACAGGGTGCATTAAACCACTGTACTAGCAAGGCTCTTGGTTGTGGGGACTCCTGGGAGGGGTGGGGCAGGTTGGGCGGAGCGGGGCCAGCCAGGAGTGGGATTTGGGGGATTTGGGGGTTCTCCGAACTGCACAGAATCTTAGCTAGAGGTTCTCCCGAACCCCTGCGAACCTCCACCCCTGAGCTGAAGGATTTCCTGGTATTGAGATTCTGATCCACCAGTAAACAAACAGCATTTAATTTAGGATTTGGTTTTCTTCTCTCTGGAGCATTTGTATGTTTTTGTGTAGCTGCAACTCACTTTCAATCAATCTGATCCAACCTGGAACATCATTTTGATTTTTCAGACAGCACACCGAGATACGATTTAGCTAATATGTCAGCTAAAATTACAAAGGATTGGTTTTTCTATGCTTTTTGTATGCTTAATGCTTTATTCCCCTGCTACGAATACCTATCCCATGCTTTCAAACGAAAGGAGAAGAAGGGTAGAATGCCAGATTATACAGCTGCATATAGTTTCCAGAGGAACGGATAAGCATTAAGGCTTATACAGCTATTGCAGCCTAGTAGTCATACACATCTTGACCTGTGAAGCTACAATAAAAAAAAAAGGACCAGAACTAGATGACACAATTCATGTTATTGGATTCTTGCCTTTGAAAAGGCAGGAAATTGCAAGCTGAATAGAATTTCTCAGATCTGGATATACTCCCCGATTTCCCCTCCCACCCCTCTAAAAAAGCCTGGCACTCAAAAAAAAAAAAAAAAATTACCATCATCAGAATTTTTGATTATAAACAGGAAAAGTAAGCTTTTAACTTTCTCTGTCCTGGGATAATTAATAACGCCTCTTGGGATTGTCAGCTTTTGGTGGGTAATATTAGTTTAGGGGGCTTCTTTTTTCAGTGCTTTCTCTTGACATAGAAGAGTCTGTTTTGACACCTAAGCAACCCTTGATTTACTGGAGGTGATAACACCTGTGTGCCTAATCTTGAATCTCCTGGGGGAGAGGAAGAGTTTTAAGTATAAGAATTAATTAAATGTGAAGGCTGACTGAGCTATAGCCAACTCCCATGAAGGAGTTCTTGTTGTGGTATATGGGCAGTCTAAAAATCCCTTTGCTAAAAAGCACTCAAAGCAATTTACTGTAGGGAAAACATTGTCTGTCTATCTGTCTCTCTCTTTATCCATCCATCCATCCATCCATATCTATCTATCCATCATCTATCCATCCAACCCACCATATCTATCTATCTATCTATCTATCTATCTATCTATCTATCTATCTATCTATCTATCATCTACCTATCTATCTTTCTATCCATCCATCCATCCATCCATCCATCCAACCATCCATATCTATCTATTTCTTTATCTATCTATCCATCCATCCATCCATCCATCCATCCATCCATCCATATCTGTCTGTCTGACTGACTTCTTCTATGCTGTCCATTTCCCTGAGGTGACTCTAAGTGGCTTATGGTCAGGCAATTTAAATGCCATATCAAACATTAACATGTTAACACAATAAATAAGAACCAAACGTTTAAACAGTCAGATAAAATAACCATGATGGAAAGGAGCAAAGTGCACTCGGGGAGAAGGTGAGGTCTGACCTACCCATGAACCACCTCCAAAGTGCCATGCCTCCATTAGCCTAACCCTAACCCTATCCATCATCTATCCATCTATCCATCTATCTATCTAGCCATCCATCCATCCATCCATCCATCCATCCATCCATCCATCCATCCATCCATCTCCCCTTCCACCCACCCATCCAACCATTTTTTCCCCATCTGTCCACCTAGCTATCTCACCACCCATTCCTCAGTTTTCTGTATTGGAATCAAAACATTGCTTCTCCTGAACCAATGTAAATTTTGGTAAGGAAAAGTCCATATTTGGTGGACGTTGCTCCTAATGGAACAATTGACCCATATTCACAGAAGTCCTTCTGGCATGAGGCTTATGACAAGAATTATGAATATTTGAAGTTTCTAGGTTTTTTTTTAAATTGTCAAAACTGATGCTAATTTACTGAATTTTTTTTAAAAAATATATTTTTAAGGCTAGTTATCCATTCACAGATCAGGACCTTGGACTAAATCTGATCTTGGTTCTTTGATTTCTTACGGACCACTCTGTGTTTCTCAACTGCAAAACCTATAAAATAGATACGGTGCAAAAAGGGATATCTGGATGCCAATGTTAAATAAGAATAAGCTGTGCAATTTTAGGTACCTTTTGATTCTGGCCACGTCGCATGCTGAAATGTTGGCTGCCACAGATTTTGGTTGAGGAAATGCAGCTCGGTAGGAAAACAAACAGGATCTAGCAATCTGTCCTTTAAATGTGCTGGAATTCAGTTTTCATGGACGGTGGTGAGGCAGTACAGCAGTTATGGGCTGAGGCATCTTCCAGGTTTTCATCCCTGTTCAAATTAGTCGTGTGGAATATTTGTTTATGAGTTTTGTGTGCTGTCAGGATCACATAATACACTTCTGGTGTTGTAACAAAATGCCAAAACATTCATAATTGACATTGACAACAGCTTAGCCAACCAAGTCAAAGCGACTACTTGCTCCTTCTTCTCCAAAGTATTTTCATTAGCCTTTGGAAAAGTCTACCCCACTTTGACTTTTGAAAAATGCTGCTTCCAGGCCCCCCACTCCTATATTTCTTCAAAAGGAGGGTTATTATTATTTTTTAAATGTAAAGAGCAAATGGTTAAATTCTATTTGGTACAAGCCATCTTGAATGCCTTTGTCCTCTTAGGGGCCAAGTGATGTATTCAAAACAGCCTTTTGAATTGCGCCCAACCACACTTTGGAAGACGCCAAGTTAAAGTTGTTATACATTTGTGACGGCTTTTACTGCCAACAGACAGGTGTTTACGTATTTAGGAATTGTAGTTTCCAAGTTGTCTATGGAGATTCTCAATCATCCAACTCATGGTTGTCCCAAAGTTGCTTTTCAAAAGGCATCTGGAGTTTGTTTTTCTTTTCTTTGAAAACTGAAGAGAACGTAAGAAGCTTCTTAGAATAGAACAGAGTAGAGTAGAGTAGAGTAGAGTAGAGTAGAGTAGAGTAGAGTAGAATAGAATAGAATAGAATAGAATAGAATAGAATAGAATAGAATAGAATAGAATAGAATAGAATAGAATAGAATAGAATAATGGGATGGGATGGGATGGGATGGGATGGGATGGGATGGGATGGGATGGAGTAGAGTAGAGTAGAGTAGAGTAGAGTAGAGTAGAGTAGAGTTGAGTAGAATAGAATAGAATAGAATAGAATAGAATAGAATAGAATAGAATAGAATAGAATAACAGAGTTGGAAGGGACCTTGGAGGTCTTCTAGTCCAACCCCCTGCTTAGGCAGGAAACCCTCCACCACTTCAGACAAATGGTTATCCAACATCTTCTTAGAGACTTGGAGCATTCACAATTTCTGGAGTCCAGTTGTTCCACTGATTAATTGTTCTAACTGTCAGCAAATTTCTCCTTAGTTCTAAGTTGCTTGTCTCCTTGATTAGTTTCCACCCATTGCTCTTGGATGAGAAGTGAAAGGTTTTCGAGGAAAAAAAGCCCAAGCAAGTCCAGTTGCATCTTTGGGATAGTTTCCAAGTTGTCTTTGAAGACAGCACATTGCAGTAAACTCAGTACATGGTGATCAAAGCATCAATCATTATTAATAGGTTGTCCTGCTCTAAGAAGGGCTTCATTTAGTGTGCTAGACCAGGAATTGGCAACCTTAAACACTCAAAGAGCCACAGAGGTCATAACTGGAAGCCCCCCGTTCAATTCTGGAGCCAACCGGAAGTCCGGTTCCCCCACCATAGAGTCTCCTCCTAGAGTGGCATCCTTTTTCCTCTGCCGACCAGAAACCCGGTTCCCCCCACCACCACCATAGAGTCTCCTCCTAGTGCAGCATCCTTTTTCCTTTTACCGACTGGTGGCAAAGGGTTGAAAGAGCCACATGCGGCTCTAGAGTCATGGGTTGCCGACCCCTGTGCTAGACAAAGCTGGCCAATCCCTCCTGAACCTGACCTCCAATTTTCCATCCAGCAGTAGCTGAGAATCCAGGAAGGGCCCCCAAGACTGTGTTTTACTACGGCAATCAGTTGATAGTGGCAGACAACCTAATTTATTACAGTGACATTAAGATAGCTTTAAGCATTTAGGAATGCTTAAAGTGTAAGTCTGTACCAGAGGGAAGTTGTGTTTGAAAAACAATTTGCACTTCACAAATTAAAACTGGGCCTCCAGAACTGTTGACGGTTGAGTCCCTTCAAAAATGACTTTTACACTATTATTTTGTATTTCTGCAGCAAATAAGAAGGCAGGGTTTCCTCTAAAACTATATTATCTCTCTTGCTATCAGCTGATTGTGTGCTGCTAAGTGAAAGGTGCCAATGTGGGTTTTGAGAAGCGCATGTTTTACATCCTGTCCTACTTTCTTAAGAATTCCAAATTGTCTTATCATCTAACTAATGTTTCTAACTTCAATTTGCGCTTCTAAATAGAGTTCACCATTGCTACACTTTATGGAAAATAGCCCTCATCCAGATTTCTTAATATCCGTGCCTGCGTGTAGTATTAATTTTATGCATTTAACAGCAAAACAGCAAAACAATTTAATGCCGAGTTTAGATTATATTTGTAATTTGCTTTGGGGCCTTTGGGCTGTGAATAAAATGGAGTCGATTAGAAAAATGTAAGACTCAGACGCAACTGACTTCAGCTAATACTAAAAACAACAAACAGGGCCTTGGTAGTACAGGGGTTTAAGGCACCCTGTTATTAAGCTTATTAAGACCAGCTGCCTGCAATTATTGCAGGGTTCGAATCTCGCCAAGGCTCAAGGTTGACTCAGCCTTCCATCCTTTCTAAGGTAGGTGAAATGAGGACCCAGTTTGTGGGGGCAATAAGCTGACTTTGTATAAATATAAAAAAGGATGAAGGCTATTGCTGAGCACATTGTAAGCCACCCTGAGTCTTCGGAGAAGGGCGGCATATAAATCAAATTAAAAAAAAAATGTGAACTTGATTCATGCATTCCTATTTCAACGTAAACCTGTCTTTTAAGCATTTTGATTTGAAAATCTGTACCGATTGCAAAACGTGGATGCTGCTTTCTGCTTGCTGGGAATACAGTGGTCATTCTAGCAATTTTTATTGGCTGCATGTGTCATCTCTTTCCTGTCGTGTTTTTCTGTAGCTCTGGATCAGAGAACTAAAGTCAAGGCATAACTCCAAATTAAGCCAGAGGATTCTCACCTGTTTCTTATTATTGAATATCAAATATTCTATCTATGTGTAAAGATCTTCATATAGTTTAACAAGCTTAGGTACCTTTGGGCATGAGAGAGGCTTTGCAAAATTATGATTTTAAAGGCTCACTGCAGCTCTTTCCAATTATGCATTTCTTCCCACCGCTCAACTAGGAATTCATAAAACGGGAATAAAACTTTCACTCTCAAAGAGTTCTGAGTTTTTTCTATCCTTGTTCTTGCACCTTAGAGTGTGCAGTTAGCCTCTATCACTATTTCAGAAACAGTTAGGAGCCTTGATAGTACAGTGGTTTAAGGCACCCTGTTATTAAGCTGGTTATTAAGACCAGCTGCCTGCAATTTCTGCTGGTTCGAATCTCTCCAAGGCTCAAGGTTGACTCAGCCTTCCATCCTTTCTAAGGTAGGTGAAATGAGGACCCAGATTGTGGGGGCAATAAGCTGACTTTGTATAAAATATACAAAAGAATGAAGGCTATTGCTTAACGCATTGTAAGCCGCCCTGAGTCTCCGGAGAAGGGCGGCATATAAATCAAATTAAAAAAAAAAAATTACTTCTGTCTCAGTGGGGAAATCCAATTTTTTTACTACCAGTTCTGTGGGCGTGGCTTGGTGGGCGTGGCAGGGGAAGGATACTACAAAATCCCCATTCCCACCCCACTCCAGGGGAAGGATAATGCAAAATTCCCATTCCTTCCCCACTCCCGGGGAAAGGATATTACAAAATCTCCATTCCCACCCCAAACTGGGGCCAGCCAGAGTGGCATTTGCCAGTTCTCTGAACTAAAAATTTCCACTACCGGTTCTCCAGAACCTGTTGGATTTCACCCCTGGTCTGTTTGGGGAATGGAAGGGTAGGTGGGCTGAAGAAGACCAATGTTGCCATGAGGAAGTACAGGTTGGTCAACAACTTTAGAAGGAATAACCATAATGGCACGCATGAAGGAATGTTGAAGCTTTTGAACTCTCCAGAATTCTTCAAACAATCCAAGTTGGGAAACAAAATAAAACAAAGAAGTGCATAAGCAACAGAAGTTGGCCCAAATATTATGCCCATGAGATCTTCCATGCTTGCAACTTGGGCCTCCTTAACTCTGCTTAAATTATTCATATACATATTCCGCCTGTTTCTATCCTGAAGCTGAATTTGTGTTGCTAACAGATTTAAAAGGACAAAGTTGCATTATGTGTTGACCTCAGGGGAGAGGTCTTGGTGTAATAAACATAAGTTACAAAAGGGAGAGCGTAGGCTGAGCATTAGCAATTGAGTAGCAGCATATGGGACGCGGTGGCTCAGTGGCTAAGACGTTGAGCTTGCCGATCGAAAGGTCAGCAGTTCAGCGGTTTGAATCCCTAGTGCCACGTAACGGGGTGAGCTCCGGTTACTTGTCCCAGCTTCTCACAACCTAGCAGTTTGAAAGCAAAAGCAAGGAGAAAAATAGGGACCGCCTTTGGTGGGAAGGTAACAGCGTTCCGTGCGCCTTTGGCATTTAGTCATGCCGGCCACATGACCACAGAGACGTCTTTGGACAGCGCTGGCTCTTCGGCTTTGAAACGGAGATGAGCACCGCCCCCTAGAGTCGGGAATGACTAGCACATATGTGCGAGGGGAACCTTTGATTTTTTGTCAACCTCTGTGGGTTGCAGAATAAAGATGGTGACACTGAACTCGCTTCACCTTTAAACTAGTTCTATAAGTTTCTGAGCAAGAAAGTATTATGAATGCTTTTTCTAAATGTTACATATCATTTTTAGCCAGTACGCTCGCACAGAGTGGGCCTCCTCCGGGTGCCGTCCGCCAGACAATGTCGACTGGCGACCCCCAGGGGGAGAGCCTTCTCTGTGGCGGCGCCCACCCTCTGGAACAACCTCCCCCCAGAGATACGTACAATAACAGACCTCCGGATTTTTCGTCGGGCCCTGAAAACCTATTTATTTCAACTAGCTGGGCTGGCTTGAGTTAAATTTTAAATTGATTTTAAATCGGATTGTTTTAATTTACGGCCAAAATATTTAATTATTTTAAACTGTTTTTTAAATTTTGTATGCTCTGTTTTTTACTTTGGCTGTTCACCGCCCTGAGTCCTATTTGGAGAAGGGCGGTATAGAAATGGAAACAAATAAATAAATAAAATAAATAAAATAAATAAATAAGAGCCTTGATAGTACAGTGGTTTAATGCACCCTGTTATTAACACAGCTGCCTGCAATTTCTGCTGGTTCGAATCTCTCCAAGGCTCAAGGTTGACTCAGCCTTCCATCCTTTCTAAGGTAGGTGAAATGAGGACCCAGTTTGTGGGGGCAATAAGCTGACTTTGTATAAAATATACAAAAGAATGAAGGCTATTGCTTAACGCATTGTAAGCCGCCCTGAGTCTCCGGAGAAGGGCGGCATATAAATCAAATTAAAAAATAAATAAATAAAATAAATAAAATAATAAATAAACATAGCATTATCATACTTTCGGTAAAGGGTTCTTAAACGTCCCTTATAATTTACAATGTGCTGCCTTGGCTAGTCCACTGGCAAAATCCGAAAGGGCCTTAGGACAAAGAAATATCACATTGCTTTTTAATAGAGCTGGGACGCACCGATCAAGCTGAACAGCAAGGGTGTTCCGTAAGTAAGGGTGATGGAGAAGGATGGAGTTCAGCGAGCAAATGGCTGTGCTTGGGGAAACTTGTTTAACAACGGGCTTGCAATTTGTTGCAAGATTTCCGTAACTCAGCAGATATGTCCTGTGATCAATTACTTAATTAGCATACTCCTATAACTAGACATATATCAGTAAAATCAATAAAGCAGCTATTGTGCACTCTAATTAAATACAGATCATTATAGCCCCATTTGTTGAGCTGAACGGCATGGGTGGTGCTAGGATGAGTTGGTAAAAATCATGTTGTGGCCAGTAAAGAAGGAGCAGCAGGTCAGACTGTTGAATATGAATGAAAGGAATAGTCCTTTAAGAGGGAGGGAGGGAGGGAGGGAGGGAGGGAGGGAGGGAGGGAAGGAAGGAAGGAAGGAAGGAAGGAAGGAAGGAAGGAAGGAAGGAAGGAAGGAAGGAAGGACGGACTTCAATTCCACTAGGAAATTTCACGGTTGAGCTTGGATATAATCACAAAGACTTTCACTTCCCTACTCACAGCCTGTGGTCACACAATACTCTACAGTTTGCTTCACAGCCTGTGGTCACACAATACTCTACAGTTTGCTTCATAGGGGAAGGAAGGAAGGAAGGAAGGAAGGAAGGAAGGAAGGAAGGAAGGAAGGAAGGAAGGAAGGAAGGAAGGACGGACTTCAATTCCACTAGGAAGTTTCACGGTTGAGCTTGGATATAATCACAAAGACTTTCACTTCCCTACTCACAGCCTGTGGTCACACAATACTCTACAGTTTGCTTCATAGGGGAAGGAAGGAAGGAAGGAAGGAAGGAAGGAAGGAAGGAAGGAAGGAAGGAAGGAAGGAAGGAAGGAGGGAGGGAGGGAGAGAAGGAAGATAGGAAGGAAGGAAGGAAGGAAGGAAGGAAGGAAGGAAGGAAGGAAGGAAGGAAGGTTAGAAAACAATCTTCATTGGCAGGATGCACTAAAAAGAAGTCCCGTACTTCATTTAGAAGGAATCTGAAACTAGAGCATGTCTGAAATTCCTGCAGACATGCCAGATTGATACCCATCCTGGCACAGTGGCTCATAAACCAGAGCAATTTTGAATTTGATGCTCAAGTTTAACCCTGATCCTTTCCATGTTCCACACTTAAATAAGGGTCTCAATAAATTGACATAAAAACAGCTGGCAAGAGTAGAGTTAGCAATGGCTTTCTTTCTTTCTTACCCTTCTGCATTTTATCCCTTCTCTGACAAATGATGTCCTTGTCCTTTTTCTTCTCTTTTGTGCTGAAAATGAAAAAAGTTAATGACAGTGGCAAAAGACTGGAAGTATTATTTCTGCTTTTTCTTTTTTTCCCCTAGTTTAAACAATGGTGGTTGGAGTTAGTTAAGCTATGGCGGCCTATCCTCCTCTCGGCGGTATGTCATTCTTTGTGAATTTGTCTCTAATAAGATTTTGGTCTTTGACATCTTGTCCAAAGTTCCTTCTTCAGCTGGATTTCTTTCCGATTCTGACTGTGTCTTATTTTTTTAGTCATTAAGGTTAAAAGGGAGAGAGAGTTCTTTTCCCTCAAAGCTTCAGAAATAGGGCACAAAGGCAGAGGTGGGATTCAAAAATGTTAGCAACTGGTTCTCTGTGTGGTTGCTGGGTGGGTGTAGCCATGGTGGACGTGGCCTACTCGGCCTCCTGCACCACACCATGGGGGTGGCGTTTTCGCCCTCCCCACACTCTGGAGGCTTTCCTCAAGCCTCTGGGAGGACGAATACAGCCTCCGCCGGGCTCCGGGGGCCCTCCAGTGGCTGGAAATGGGCCCATTTCCAGACTTCTGGAACTTCTGTGAGGCCTGTTTTTTGCCCTCCCCAGGCTCAGGAGACTTTCCTTGAGCCTCCGGGAGGACAAAAATGGCCTCCCCCAGGCTCCGGAGTCCCTCTGGAGGCTGGAAACAGGCCCATTTCCAGATTTCCAGAACTTAAGGGAGGCCCGTTTTTCACCCTCCCAGAGCCTCTGCGTGGGTACTGCACTTAACTGGCATCCAAAACAGGCCGCGTGGAGACTCCTGGGAGAGGCGGGGTGGGTGGGGCCAGCCAGTCCTTGCAACTACCGGTCTGGCAAACCAGATGTAAAATTAGTATCCGGTTCGCTTGAACCAGTCCGAACCGGCTGAATCCCACTTTGCACACAGGGATTTGTTATAAAGATTCATATATACCACAAAGCCATAATATTCTTGCTAACTCAAATGGCAGTTTATTTTGGGAGAGAGAAAAAATCTCTCTGTTCTGTGTAATCTGATATTAAATGAGCCTTATTAGGATTACTGTCCTACACGCTACAGATAAATTTCAATACTATTTGCAATCTGCAAGTGATTAATTGAATACTGTTCGTACTCTTCCAGTCTTACACGGTTTATTAATAAATATACTTGCAAGGTGGAGGTTCTATTCAGTTTGAAAAAAGGAAGGACAGTTTCTTGAAAGAGATGGAAATGTTGAATGAGAGATACAGTATTTTGAAGGAAAATCTGAAGTCTCCCCTTAAACGAGGCACGATTTTGCACAATACTGTAAGTATTGGTTCATTCTCTGTTTTAGCAAAAACAGCTCAATGCTCACAGTGGTGCAGCAAAATCAAAGCTCTCCACAATTTTGAGCAGAGTCCAGCATTAGGAAATTTGTCAAGCACACATACGTGTGTTGCAGAAATTCCTCTATGAATCAAATTTTCTATACAGTATGGAATTAATCCACTCCATGGTATATTAATGTGCTTCTCACATTTTTTTTTAGCTGCTGAAATGGTGTTCATAAAAATCTGCCTTTTAGAAATAGAATAGAGTGGAGTGGAGTGGAGTGGAGTGGAGTGGAGTGGAGTGGAATAGAATTCTTTATTGGCCAATAAGGAGCCGAGGTGGCACAGTGGTTAGAGTGCAGTACTGCAGCTACTTCAGCTGACTGCTAGTTCAGCAGATCAGCGGATCAAATCTCACCGGCTCAAGGTTGACTCAGCCTTCCATCCTTCCGAGGTGGGTAAAATGAGGACCCAGATTGTTAGGGGGCAGTATGCTATTTAGTATACTGTCTTTCGTGTAAGCCGCCCAGAGTCCTCGGAGAGTGGGCGGCATAGAAATATGACTAATAAAATAAATAAACAAATAAATAAACAAAATAATCAAATAAATAAACAAAATAAATAAATAAATAAATAAATAAATAAATAAATAAATAAATAAATAAATAAATAAATAAATAAATAAATAAAATAAGTGTGATTGGACACACAAGGAATTTGTCTTTGGTGCATATGCTCTCAGCGTACAGAAAAAGAAAAGATACATTCGTCAAGAATCATAAGGTACAACACTTAATGATAGTCATAGAGTACAAATAAGCAATCAAATCATATTAGGAAACAGTCAATATAAATCATAAGGATACAAGCAACAAAGTTACAGTCATACAGTCATAAGTGGGAGGAGATGGGTGATGGGAACAATAAAAAGATTAATAGTAGTGCAGATTTAGTGAATAGTTTGACAGTTTGAGGGAATTAGTTGTTAAGCTAATGATGTGATGGCATTCAGGAAAAATGAACAACTTGTGTCTAGTTGTTCTGGTGTGCAGTGCTCTATAGCGTCGTTTTGAGGGTAGGAGTTGAAACAGTTTATGTCCAGGATGCAAGGGGACTGTAAATATTTTCTCAGCCCTCTTTTTGACTCATGCAGTATACAGGTCCTCAATGGAAGGCAGGTTGATAGTAATTGTTTTTTCTGTAGTTCTAATTAGCCTCTGAAGTCTGTGTCTGTCTTGCGTGGCCATCATGGACATGGCCAGGGGTGTGACAGGCAGCACTTGGCCTCCTGCATCCCCCTGGGAGCAAAAACGGGCCGCAGGGGAGGGAACGCACCACTCCCCGCATCCCGTTTTGGGCCTAGTAGGCCTCCCTGCAGCCTCCTGGGAGCGAAAATGGGCCATGGGTGGAGGGCATGATGCACTCCCCTGTGCCTTGCTTTGGGCCTAGTAGACCGCCTTGCACTTACCTGGGAGCCAAAAAGTGGGGACTCCTGGAAGGGGTGGGGTGGGGAGGGGTGGAGCCAGCCAGAAATTTAACTACCGATTCACCTGAACCGGCCTGAATCGGCTGAATCCCACCACTGGCCTAAATGATCACGAACCAGTTCTGAATGAATTACTTCTAGTAAATGGTAGACCAGGTCCGTGTGGTCCATCTTAATCAAATCAAACCTTCTAGTGATCCTTACAATCTTCTATTCCAAAGCAGGGTGCTTTGCATATCCATAGTCCAGATTCCCTGAGCGAGTAGGGGTCATTGGCATAGTTTGGGGTTGAGAAAGTAAGAATCTTAAGTGCGTGCCTTTAGCTATGGGAAGACGTCATATACCATTTATTCCTTTTTAACAACTTTAATCTTCCTCCCCCCCTTCCCACGTCCCGATTGGGAGCCTGACTTGACCAAGTTTCAGAAGCTGGTAGGTTATGCAAAACGGATCTATGGCCTAATGGAAATTACACATTCATGTATTAAACTAATATTCCCAATATATTGCCTTTAAACAGTTTCTGGGGGGAAAAATAGCAAATGAGAGGAAAAAGCAACCGGCTACTCCGTCTTTAATCTTGATTATTTTCCTTGGCACCACTGGAGGAGGAAATAATGTTAATTCAGAGCTTCTCATCTATATCTTACAAAGAGGTGACAATTTCACATAATGAGCTATAATGGTGACAAAATACCTTCTCTGGTCTTATGGGCGAACACTGTGTCATTTTTTCCTTAATTATGTGCCTTTTTATTGAGTAGAGCAAGTGATTTAGAGCTAACAAATATACAAGCAAACGAAGAAGTGAACATAAAGGCTCGGATTTTTTTCCCCCCGAAAGGCTCACTTTTTATGTTTCTGTAATTCCACTGGTACCTAAACTGAGCCTAATGCTTGATTGTATGTATGTATGTATGTATGTATGTATGTGTATGTGTATGTGTATGTGTATATACATACACAGTTCTCTGCCCTAATGACCAGCTGGGTAGGTGGCCATGGGTAGGTGTGACTCGGTGGTCATGTGACCGTGTGGGTGTGGCCAACTCAACATCACTCACATCAATGGGTGCTTCGCCTTAGCTGTTACAATGCAATAAGGGTTAACCGGAGAGGCCATTTCTGTAAGCAGGGCAATACAGATTAGGCTAGAAACAACACCAGAATGTTTCCTTCCTGCCTTCCTTACAGGATTAGTCCTGTAAAGTGGAAAAAAAAACAAAATAAGATTTCTTCCAACAACCGGTTCTCCGAACTGCTTAAAAAGTTAACAACCGGTTCTCCCGAATAGGTGCGAACTGGCTGAATCCCACCACTGCTCAGAGTTCTGTAGACATGCAAAATGCATAGAGGAGGAAAATTGACCCACCAGTTATATTTAGTCAATTTAGGCAATTTTATAGGACAGAAAACACACACACACAGGTGCTTTGAAAAGATGCAACAACTAAAATTAGAAAGGGGCAACAGAAAACAGTACAGGTAATCCTGAACGTACGACCACAATTGAGCCCAAAATTGATGTTGCTAAGTGAGAAATTGGTTAAATCAGTTTTGCCCCATTGTTAAGCTGCATTTTCTTGCCTCATTTGTTAAGTGAACCCCTGCAGTTGTTAAGTGAGTAACATGGTTGTTAAGTGAATCTAGTTTCCTCCTTGACTTTGCTTGTCAGAAGGTTGCCAAAAAGGACCCCGGGACACTGCAACTGTCACAAATGTGAGTCAGTTGCCAAGCATCCGAATGTAAATCGCGTGATTTACATCGGGGATGCTGCCATGGTCACAAGCGTGAAAAATGGTCATCAGTTGACTTTTTTCAGTGCCATTGTAACTTCAAATGGTCACTAAGCAAAGTGTTGTAATCCGAGGACTAACTGTACACAGCAGTCAAACCTAGAAGTAAGGAGAAATTTCCTGACAGTTAGAACAATTAATCTGTGGAACAATTTGCCTCCAGAAGTTATGAATGCTCCAACACTGGAAGTTTTTAAGAAGAGATTAGATAACCATTTGTCTGAAGTGGTGTAGGGTTTCCTGTCTAAGCAGGGGGTTGGACTAGAAGACCTCCAAGGTCCCTTCCAACTCTGTCTATTCTATTCTATTCTATTCTATTCTATTCTATTCTATTCTATTCCATTCCATTCCATTCCATTCCATTCCATTCCATTCCATTCCATTCCACTCCACTCCACTCCACTCCACTCCACTCCACTCTATTATTCTATTCCATTCCATTTCATTCCATCAACAGCAGAATGAAATTAGCATCTTGGATTACCAATTTGCGTGTAATTTCAAAGAAAGTGCCATTGAATGGAAGGAAAGAAACTTGCCGCTGAATAAACGTACAGGGAATTACACTGTAAAGTGGAAAGGATCTAAAATAACTCTGTTAGCATTTAGTGCTGAGGCCACCAATCAAGAATAATGATTATTGGAAGGTGACAAAGGATGAGAAGGAAGCATTCACAGTATTTGTGATTTGAGCTAGTAGAGCATTGAGTTAGTACAAGAGCAAAAATAGGCTTTCCCTTGTTAAAGTTCTCTTTGGAGCACCCAGATTTTAGAAAGTTAAGTGGGGTGATACAAGCCAGGAGGAAGAAATATTAAAATGTCAAATCTGTCCTCTTTTTTTAGTGCTTTGAAGATGACAATGCATAGGGAAGATGGACTAAATAGTTTAATTTAACACGATTTGACCCAATTCATATTTTCTGAACTAATATGTAGTTACAGAGCACACTTATCCTACCCTTCCTTTTTGGCACTACTCCAAATTCCATGATATAGTCCTCAACTTAAAACTTCATACGTAATCCGAAGAAATAGTAATTAAAAAATATGCTCAAATGTACTGAAATGGATAAAATGACAATGGAGATTAAAGAAAGAGATGATTCGGACTGCTATAAAGTGTGGAATAGATTCTATACGTGGCTAGAAAATAGAAATCAAAACAAGAAATAAGAATGTAAATAGAAATTTGATCAATTGGAATCTGGAGTATTGAATACTGGTAAGGATAAAATATTGACTATGTTAATAAATAGGATGTAAGTATATATAACAATTTAGTTTATAAGAATGTTCAATATGGTTATACAAGAATAAGAGAATGATTAGGATGATTGAATTTAAAAGTAAAGATAATTGTCGATGCACAAAGTTGTAAAATGTTATATTTATTTATTTATTGGTTCGATTTATATGCCACCCTTTTCCGGAGACTCAGGGAGGCTTACAATGCGTTAAGCAATAGCCTTCATACTTTTGTATATACCTGCTTAGTAGGGCTTTTGCCCCCCCCCCAGCGGTGTTTTTTTTATATACAAAGTCAGCTTATTGTCCCCACAAACCGGGTCCTCATTTTACCTACCTTGAAAGGATGGAAGGCTGAGTCAACCTTGAGCCTGGTGAGATTTGAACTTGCAGTAATTGCAGGCAGCTGGTGTTACTTAACAGTGCTTTAGTCTGCTGAGCCACCAAGGCGCCACCATCTTGGGTAAAATGTTATGTAATATTATTTATGTTTTGTATTTTACTGCTTGGTGTATGTGTATGTTTTTTTCTTTTTTTTGTCTTTTTTCATTTTTCATCTTTTTCTATTATGTTTTTGGTTTTAAAAATGTAAAATATTCAATAAAAACTATTTTTTTAAAAAAATAAAAAATAAAACTTCATACATAGATATTTTACAAATATATATATATACCCTGTTTCCCTCAAAATAAGACATCCCCTGATAATAAGTCCAATTGGACTTTTGAGTGCACGGCAATAAGGCCAAGCACTTATTTCAGGGTTCAAAAAAATATAAGACAAGGTCTTATTTTCGGGGAAACACGGTATAAACGTTGAGATAGAACTACATCCAAAAATACATCCCAGTGATATGTATCTGGCTTGTCCTTTATGAATTGGCTGATTCTGCCATCGGAACAGATTTCAAAATTTAAAACTTTTCTTTTTTTAACTTAATGTAATTAAGATGTCAATCCAGAATTCTCACTTAAGGCACAAATGACCGAGCTCAAATTATCCTACTTTGGGCATATTATGTGAAAACCTAGCTCTCTGGAGAAGGTTGTGAAAGGTGGGAAAAAGAGAAGAGGATGACCATCAGTCAACTTTCCATGGCCAACTTGCCTTTGACAATGGCCAATTCAACAATTCAATTACATTTTTAAATGATTTTAATTTTTGTCACTCGCGTTTCATTTTGTCCTTCCTTTTGCATCCTTTCTTTAACGATTCTATTCCACTATTTCTTCATATATTGGTGTAACA
This sequence comes from Pantherophis guttatus, assembly GCF_059756535.1. Taxonomy (NCBI): domain Eukaryota; kingdom Metazoa; phylum Chordata; class Lepidosauria; order Squamata; family Colubridae; genus Pantherophis; species Pantherophis guttatus. The sequence continues at coordinate 18,753,925 of NC_142074.1, read as the reverse complement.
CTTGTCTTGCAGTGACTTGTCCCATGGCAAGTTGGCCATAGCGAGGTGTCCCGCGGTGAGTTGGTTGTAGTAGGTTGACTGTGGTGAGTTGTCCTAGACTCCCACCAGCAAAGATGATGGATTCAGCTTCATCAGTGGTGATGAAGGCAACGTTGGAAGAGCTAAAAGACCAAGCTAGGCAGAGAACATCCTGACATTGTGGTTGCTAGGAGTCAATTACGACTGGATGGCACGTAATGAATCAAAATCAATACGAAGGCTGAAAATGCCCAACCCAGAGAATTGTGCTGTTGAAATAGGAATTTGATATCAAGATCTAGCCCCCGATTTAATAGAATGAGCAAAGAGGTCTCTGAATATCTGACTCAATAGAGGGGAATTCATAATACCAAGTTGCTTTAATTACATTACTATGTCCAGTGGGAATGTTCCTTCAAAATAAGTAAGTCTTTGAGCCTGATTTAAAACAGAGCTGGCAATAAACAGATTCACAGATAATTTTACCAGTGTTGAACAGAGAAGTCTCTCTCCCTCCCTTCCCTTCCCCCCAACACACACCAGATACACACATACACACAAGAAGTAATGTGTAAACTCGTTGTGATCTTTGATAATTGCCTTAACCTATTACGATCTCCCTAAAGGTCTTTGTAATCGTTTTTCTCTCTTTACAAATAATGATGAACACCTGCAGTTTTAAAAATACTTGTCGCTGAAGTGGTGAACCCCAGTGGGAGTGTCCTGTTTTAGAAGCTTACTCACTTCTTTTCTAACAATCTTCTTTGTCTCATTCTCTCTCTCGTACACGTACACATTCTCCATGCCCCTTGGATGGGAGATAGGTTCAAAGAGGAACCCCCAAATTATCAGTTAAGCATGGCCTCCGTCTTCCTGGAAAACACCCCAAGTGGCATTTTTTTTTTTTTTTGCTTCCTAACAACTCATAAATATAGACCTCTGGCTGACAGTGATTTCTCAAACAAAGGCTCATAAATTCAGGGGTAAGTGCATTTGCCATAGATATATTTACAAATGCTTACGTCTTTTAAAAATCAAAGCAATAAGGTAGATGTATATTTGCAAATGCACAATTGATGCCCAGAAGGAGATGTGATCTAGTTCAACAGTCTAAGAGGCATATCACAAATTCTTGTGTGGCTTGTTGTCTCTTAAGAATTGTGATTGATGCAAGTATCGGTCAATAACATCAGAACTGGCTTACAGTAACCAAGAACAGGATAGGTTGATCTATTTTTTTTTCAAGTGTATTACAGTAGTGGCCAAAATTGTGGAAACCTTTTGGGAAAAGTGTATTTTTGAGGTTTTATGGCTAATAATACCACTTTTTTTTTTCCCCGAGTTTCAAGATAATCCTATTCCACTGCTGGAATGGCCTAGGAACAGCCCAGACCTTAACCCAATTGAAAATCTATGGAACCGACTAAAGAAACTTATTAGTCAGAAGCAATCCAGCAATAAAACCCAGTTAATAGAAGCCATCATCCAATCTTGGTTTCACATTATTATAACAGCTGCAGAACTAAAAGACTTGGTTCACTCCATGGGAAGACATTGTAAGGCCATAATTCATGTTAAAGGTTACCCAACTAAGTATTAACTGACATGGGGATCATTTTTGTATATCTCGTTTTTTCTATGGTGCTAATTTTTGCATATCTCATTTTTTCTACGTGTTTTGCTTTTCTTCCTTATACTGTAACTGCTACTCTAATAGCAAATCCTTCATAAAAGTTATGGCATTACATTCTTGATTAAATTATCTTTCCATTGATATATAATTTTAGGGTACTACTCCAAAAAAAAAAAAAGTGGTGTTATTAGCTAGTTTTAGAAAATACACTTTTCCCAAAAGGTTTCCACAATTGTGGCCACTACTGTATGTAGCTTCAATTCTTAAATCTGAATGCCTGGATTTATTGCTTAAATACACAAACATTCATAGGGATACTATCACCACATGATGATAACCGTCCCTCAACAGTCTCGAAGAAGTTGCTCTCACAAATATTGATTTGATATTAAAGATCCCTCGGCTTTGAGGCTGCCCCTGAATAGTTAGGACTTCTCGATCGTTGTTTTTGTTTCCTTCTCTTTTTAAATGACGATTTGCCCTGTTTCCAGTGTTTGAATGTGCTTGGTTGGAGAAAAGGACTGAATTTGAGCTGACACAGAATGCGTTCACTCCTTTCAGGAGAATACCTAGAAGCCAAGGGCTTCCCTCTGAAGTTCGATTTTCAAAAGTTCTGCAATTCTCCATTTATCATGAACCCTCTTCAACCCCTGATGAATAATGCAGTATCTTTTCGCCTGATTTGGAAGTTAAGCAGGGATGCTTTTGATATCACTGGAATGGCCCTACGCAAGTTATCCAGGGAGCTTTTAGCCACTAGAATCCATTATCTAGGTAGGAGATGATCCCAACTGATTTGGCAATATCCCAGAAAATTCTGGACAGATATTTGTTGGATATATATATATATATATATATATATATATATATATATATATATATATATATATATATATATATATATATATATTTCTGCATTAAAAGTGGAATTGGAGTCTTGCATACTAGTTAATATTCACATGAAAATTAAAATTTTGTGTAAAAGGTAGGAGTAAATAATATGGAATAAGGAAAATGCAATGTAATAATTAGGAATATGTTTATATGCATTGAAATCAGTGGTGGGTTGTCCCCGGTTCAGACCGGTTCTATACAACCGGTAGTAAAACTGGCGGGAGGCTCCGCCCACTGACCCTTACGTCATCAGAAGTGATCTGTGCATGCGAGCGAAGTGAGCGAGCGCACGCGATCCCGTTGCGAACTGGTAGTAAAGGTAAGTAGAACCCACCCCTGATTGAAATGTATGATACTCAAACATCGCGCCATTCACACAATGATATGTATAAATTAAAAAAAAAAATAAAAAAATAAAAACTTGATTTGAAAAAAAAGTGGAATTGGAGAAGACTGAAACGTTGCTTCCTGCTAACCCTCAATGGAGAAATGTTGGTTTTCCCCGTCAAACAGTGGTGCTCAGGAAATGAGTTTAGTGGTTGAAAATTCAATTACATTATTTTATTTTTAACTCACCCAGCCGCTAAAATAAGGTAGGGATGGCAGGCCTGTGAAAGATATATTTTGGTCAGCTCTTTAGATTTCATTGTAAGAGATCTCCTATGAAGCTTGCCTTTCTCTAAGGAGGTCAACCGCTGTAAATTTGGGCTACACTTGGAGGAGGGAGAGTGATTTGCATATAGCATCTTTCTCAACAACTTTGGGGAAGTGGGGGTGAGTGGGTTTAGCTCCAGCTAATTCTCCGTAATGAAGTCCCACGTAGGCAGAGAAAAAAACAAGTATTTCCCATTGTTGGAACTGACAAGGATGTACTGATCTGGATTAATTTTTTTAAGCGAGGAGATGGTCACCGTTCCTGTCTTTGAAATGGATATATCCCTTGCCATGCAAATATTCGGTGTCTGAACTCTATAATTCCGTTATCGCGAAGAGCGTAATCCAAGAGACTTAATTACCTTGCCAACGGGAAAAGGTAGGGAGGAAGACCTACGGGGTGAATAAGGGAAACGTATCTTTTCAAAACTGCAAGCATTGAAATCCTGAACGCATTTTTTCCAGGCGTTTGCAGGCCTCTTTATGACATTCTATCAATAGTGGGTTTCAAATCCCGGCACTACCGGTTCGCTATTGGGAGTGCACAGCACTTCTGCACATGTTGACTTTGCTTGCCAGAAGGTCACAAAAGGGATCACGTGACACCCCCCCCCCAGGACAAGGCAACCATCATAAAAAGGCGCCATCATAAATTCAGTTACCCAGTGGCTGAATTTTGACCATGTGACCATGGGGATGCTGCAACCATCATAAGTGTGGGGAAAAAATGGTCATCAGGTGCTTTTTTTCAGTGTCGTTATAACTTCAAAGGTCACTAAACAGATTGTTGTAAATTGAGGACCACCTGTATAAATGGACAGTAGAAAATTATGTTTTCTAAAAAGATCAGGCAACTGCTTTGTATCCTTTTTGGAGGTTGCAATAAACAGGGGGATTTAAATCCAATAAATACATATAAACACGGACAGTGTACATCCAGCAAATTTGAGGTTTTGGTATTCTCTCTCTCTCCCTCCCTCCCTCTCTCTCTCTCTCCCTCTCCCTCTCCCTCTCTCTCTCTCTCTCTCTCCCTCCCCCTCTCTTTCTCCCTCCCTCTCTCTCTCTCCCTCTCTCTTTCTCTTCCTCTCTCTCTGTTTCTGACTGTCTGTCTTCCTCTGTCTTTCTTGCTCTCTGTCTTTCTCTCTCTCTCTCTCCCTCTCTCTCTGTCTTTCTCTGTCTTTCTCTCTCTCTCTATGCCTCTCTCTGTGTGTCTGTGTGTCTTTCTCTTTGTGTGTCTTTCTCTCTCTCTCTCCTGTGGTGGGTTTCAAAAATGTTTACTATCGGTTCTCTGGGTGTGGCTTGGTGGGCATGGCAGGGGAAGGATGCTGCAAAATCTCCATTTCCTCCTGATCAGCTGGGACTTGGGAGGCAGAGAATAGATGGGGGCGGGGCCTGTCAGAATTTTTACTACTGGTTCTCCGAACTACTCAAAATTTCCGCTACCGGTTCTCCAGAATTCGTCAGAACCTGCAGAAACCCACCTCTGTCTGTCTCTCTCTCTCTCCCTCCCTCTCTCCCTCTCTCTCTATCTATCTTTCTCTGTGTGTGCCTCTCTCTCTGTCGGTCTTTCTCGCTCTCTCTCGCTCTCTCTCCCTCTCTCTGTTTCTCTCTCTCCCTCTCTCTCTGTGCCTCTCTCTCTGTCTTTCTTTCTCTCTGTGTGCCTTTCTCTCTCTCTCCCTCTCTCTCTGTCTCTGTCTGTCTGTCTCTCTCCCTCTGTGCCTCTCTCTGTCTCTGTCTCCATCTCTCTCCCCCTCTCCTTCTCCCTGTGTGTGTGTGTTCATGAGATCATGAGCGAGTATGATGTTGGTAGAATTATAAGTATATGCAATTTGAGAAGTAAATGCATTATAGCAATCAGATGTTTGGAGGCCATGCAACAGAATTACAAAATGATTTAAATGGACTTTAAATTATGGTAGCAGTGAAATAACAAAATGGCATCTCTTGGAACCTAATCTGCAGGTATTGTGAGGAATTTATAGTAATAAAGACAATCTATGATTTTCCGTGTCGTATTATAACACATCATCTTACATTCTTGCCTCCTACTCATTGCTGCATTATTCATGCTTTGGCACAGAAAGACAGCCTTTTTAATTCATTATATATATGGTTTTTTTAAAAAAAAAAAACACATAAAAATAAAATCATTTTAATTCGTTCTAGTTTATTTATTTATTTATTTATTTATTTATTTATTTATTTATTTATTTATTTATTTATTTATTTATTTATTTATTGGTTTGATTTATATGCCGCCCTTCTTCGGAGACTCAGGGTGGCTTACAATGCGTTAAGCAATAGCCTTCATACTTTTTGTATATACCTGCTTAGTAGGGCTTTCGACCCCCCCCCCTCAAGCGGTGTTCTTTTTTTTATACAAAGTCAGTTTATTGCCCCCACAATCCGGGTCCTCATTTTACCTACCTTGGAAGGATGGAAGGCTGAGTCAACCTTGAGCCTGGTGAGATTTGAACTCGCAGTAATTGCAGGCAGCTGGCAGCTAAGTGCTACTTAACAGCACTTCAGTCCGCTGCACCATCAAGGCTCTTTTGCATACTGGAACATTGCATACTGGAACATGCCCCATGTTCCTGGCTGCAATTAAACAGTTTTCTTGGAGGTACTATAAAATAATCTTTTTTTAAAAAAAAAAAAAAAGAAGAGAAAATAAATGATTTGTTTACATTTAATTGTTCTCATCCTCCAAAAAGCTCTTTCTGCTGTGGCTGTTGATGGAAGCCTAAAAGTTACCTCAGGATTGTAATCATACCTTTTATCTGTGGTGGCCCTTCATAACAGCACTTTCAAAGTCCTATTCTTAGGAAAAAGATTCCCATAAGAATCTCCATTAATTCTGTTGCCTCCAATATAAGGACGTTTAAAAATATCTAACCCTTTTGTATATACATTTACAAACATAATGGTTACTTCTCAATTACTTATTGTTAATTCCGTTTGGTCTCAAAGTCTGTAGAGATTCTCAGTCATCCAGGTCATGATTGTCCCAAAGGTGCTTTTTCCGGAGGCAGCTGGATTTTCTTTTTTTTTCTTTGAAGACATTTCACTTCACATCCAAGAAACTTCTTCAGCTCTTGACAGGATACTGGAGAATGGAAGGATTTATACTCCATTTGGTCTCTTTATTGTCAGAAATCATAAAAACTAGTAGACTTCACTAAGTAATCCCATACGTGCTATGGTGGAGTCCATTTGGTCTGCTCCTTAAATCTTTTCCTGTTGCATGTTTCTTTAATACCTTATTTATTTATTTAGCATATGGCACTTTAATACCATAATTATGAAATTGTTATTTTGGGATTCTGAAAATCATTACAAAAAATAGGCTGGAATAATAAGCTTGCTTTTGGAATAAACACAATGTATGTTGATTGAAATATTGTAATACTTTTGACTTGGACAATGAATAGCATCAGTCTATCCTCTATAAATCATACTATCCTATATAAAACTTTCTGAACAAAAGATGTAAATTAAGCAAATCTTCAGTGTAGTTAAAGTTGATGACAATGCATAATGATATGGCCTGCCTGAGGGAAAGTCTGTTTTCCCTTTTATTTAATATTTTTTTTCCCTTAGAATATCATCTTTTTGGATTATGGATGGTTAGAGAGAGTTGCGGCATTATTTGTTCATGTCCGTAATTTCAGTAGATGTTCAAAACCAGGCATTGATAATTGGCATTTGAATTTGAGTCTCTTGCAGTATATTCGTCAATTGCAATAGATTCGGATTATCCATATTTCCCTTACTTGAAGATGGATTAATTTTTCAGAAACTGAATATGCTTTTACAAGGTAGTAAAAGTTCCATCAACTCCTGCAAAGATGCAGGCTGACAGGTAGTCCTTGACGATCATAATGGAGCCTAGAATCACCGTCGTAAATCATAATGGTTGTAAGTCAAGGCACCAACATGACTGGATTTTATTTTATTACTTCTTTTGCCGTGGTCTTTAAGCAAATCCATATATTTGTACGGGTTGTTTTTTTTCCCCAGAAACCAGCCGGAAGGGCTGAAAAACAGCAACAAACATTGTAAATAGAGCCATGGTGGCGCAGTGGTTAGAATGCAGTACTGCAGGCTATTTCTGCTGACTGTCGGCTGGCTGCAGTTTGGCGGTTCGAATCTCACCAGGCTCAAGGTTGGACTCAGCCTTCCATCCTTCCGAGGTCGGTAAAATGAGGATCCAGATTGCTGGGGGCAATAGGCTGACTCTTTAAACCACTTAGAGAGGGCTGTAAAGCACTGTGAAGTGGTATATAAGTCTAATTGTTATTGCTATTGCTAAATTGTAGTCATGTGACTTTAGAACATTGAAAGTGGCTGTAACATGAGCTGGTTGCCAAGTCAACTGTCAACTGGCTGTAACATGAGCTGGTTGCCAAATTGTGATCATGTGAGATGTAGACATTTTTGAGGTATGGCCATTACAGGAAGACAGCTTACCAACCAAAGATTGACCTGTAGCAGAATTGGGCTATTTCTGGCCCGTAAGAGACCTTATGAATACAGTTTTTGGAAATAGCAGGACATATTTAATTAAGACTGCAGATTGCTGAGATGAAAGACATTGAAAAGCTTGGCCAAATGGTTTGCAAATGCTTTGCTTTGAAAAATGTACTAATCCATCATTGTGAAACCTTGACATGGCACCCAATCCATTGTTTCCTTGTAGACCATATCTAGAAATATAAGATACTTTGTCCATTTATCACCCTTAGTGTATGTGTGACCCTTCCTTCACAGCACTGTTAACTTGGCACTTCTGGCTCATGATTTGTATGGATCCTTGAGAAGGTATCTGCATAATGTCCTGTCACTCAGAAATCTTGCTACTCTCACCAACCTACTCTGCCTTCCGCTGTGCCTAACATGTGCGCAGAAGAGAAGCTAAGGTGCTCAGGGACAGCTTCTACAGTGCAGGATTCTGTTCTCTTCCTTTTATTGCGATGTGTGTGACGAAAGAGGTCAAATGAGGAATGAAGGACGGGAAGAGGGATTAGCATTAGGCCCTTCGCTTGGTTCCTTATCTTTAGAAGTGCATTTTTGGATTAGAATTTTGAGGCCAAGGAGAGAATGGCTGAATAGCAGTGAATGGCTGAATTACGAAGCTTCCAGGAGTAGAGAATGGATGTAGCTTAGAGTTCAGCTTTTGGATTTTTGGTGATCACCAGTTTCATTTCCTAACAGACATTTTTGTGTGTGTGCAGAAGTCCAGGTTAGGTGACATCATCACTAATGCGTGGGAGAATGGAGTTTGCTAGCCATTTATATATAACTTGCTCTACCATTCTTGGTAGGGATGCTGAGTTCCTCCAGCATCCAGATTCCCAGGGAACCTCATCACATCAATCAGTCAATCAAGGAAGAGACAATGGTCTCATCAAGGAGCCATCAAGGAAGAAACCACATCGCTGGTCGCAAGTACCAGTAGCTGCCAAAAAAAAAAAAAAAAAAAAGACGAGGACATGTGATGCCTTTCCTTTCTTCCTCCTTCCCTTCCTCCCCTGTTTGAACAGTTTTGCTTTATTAAAGACATAATCATCACCCCCAACATATAATTTCTCAGTTTAGAGACAGAAAGCCATTGATATTTGGTTGCCTCCCCCGTACGGATGTTTATAGTTTAGTTGACAGAGATGCTACTAAGCAGCAGGAGTCTCATTTCCATCTTTCTCTGCCCATTGTCATAAAAGGGGAGCGGATCAGGGGTGGGCTTCAAAAGTTTTAGCAAGAGGCCCTCTGGCTGGTTGCTGGGTGGACGTGGCCTAGTCGATCTCCTGCACCACGGCGGGGATGCGTTTTTGCCCTTCCTGGGCTCCAGAGGATTTCTTTGAGCCTCCGGGAGGGTGAAAACGGCCTCCCCAGGTTCTGAAGGCCCTCTGGAGGCCCATTTATGGCCTTCCCAAACTTCCGGTTGGCCTGTTTTTCCCTTCCCCGAGCCTCCGTGTGCGCCCTAAACTTTCCTGCATCCAAAATGGGCTGTGTGGGGACTCCTGGGAGGGGCCAGCCAGGAGTGGGATTTGGGGGGGTTTCTCCGAACTGCACAGAATCTTAGCTAGAGGTTCTCCTGAACCCGTGCAAACCCCCAGAAGTGATTTTGAAAGAGTCCCAAGACTGAGGGGAAGAGGGCGTCTCTCCAAAGAGCAGGTAGTCCATCATTTGGGAAGCCGAAAGAAGCCGATAGATACTTCAAGTGGCCTAGCTTACAGCTGAGTGGATGGGAAGATGAAAGAAGGGAGAATTTTTTTCAAATGGATAAAGAGACCCTGTTGAGGGGTGGAAGAAATCCATTCATAATAATGTGAGACATAAAATGTTGAAGTAGGGTTTTCTTTTCTTTTTTTCCCCTGTTCATTTTGTCTGGTAGCTTTTTTTTTTTTTTTTTTTTTTGCGAAGGAAAAAAAAAAAAAAACATCTTCCAGCATGAAAACGAACAATTAGACTTTGTGCCATCTTTATTCTTTTGATACCCAGAAAAAGCACATCTTGCTGCTTTTAATTGATAGGAAATATGTTTTTTTTTCCTCTCCCTTTTGTGGAAAGCAATTTCCTTTTGTAGGTGAATAAGAAAATGGCAGTATCTGAGCAAGAAATGCTTTAGGAATGCTTTTGTAGACTAACGGTGACATAATTTTTCTGGCAGAGACTGTTTAAGCACCCATGCATCTGTTTAAAAGCTGGTGGAAAGAAAGCTATTGTGTGAGGAAAACTTTTACTGTACTTTCATTAATATCAGTTGAAGCTTCTTAACAAAAAAAATGCTTCTGCCCAGTGAAATTAGGCACCAAAAAAAGTTCTCTATTTTTTTTTTTTTTAAATCAAGGGTCTCCAAACATTTTGGGCAAGTTGACACGTTTGACATTTTGAAAACATCTTGTAAAGCATTCCTTCCAAATGGCTGTTAAGGTAGGCAATTTACCATTTGCCATGCATTCATAAACACACCACCTAGGAGAACAAGGTCAGGACAAGATTCAGCAGCCCATCTGCATTTAAAAGACAAAGGTCACTCTTTCGAAGACAGCAAAGTCCACATTTTGACTTTGAAAGAGAGGTCAAAGAGGCCATCTGTGTCAAAATTGAACAGCCCTCTCTCAACAGAGAGGGAGGGATATGATATCTTCTGTCTCCAGTCTACAACATTATCCTTTCAGCAGTTCCAAGAAGGCTCCACACCCATTTGCACCAGTCAGTCATCTGTGTCCACCCTGAGGACACAGATAAACCTCCAAGTGGCCTCGATGACCCTCTAAAAGGATGCAGATGTCCAGCTGTTTGCAAGAAATATAAAGCCTCCCATTCCTCACTATCCTGTCAAAGCTGAAGAAGCTTCTTGGATGAGAAGCGAAACGTCTTCAGAACAAAAAACCAGAAAGTCCAGTTGCCTCCTGAAAAAGCACCTTTGGGACAACCATGACTTGGATGACTGAGAATCTCTACAGACTTTTAGCTATACAATTTGGGGTGAAGACCCTTTGAATGGTGGGGGAGTAGGAATGGATTTCCAGAGGAAAAATTGCGGACTACAGGAACCAGGAGTGCCACTCAGGTGACCCTGAGGACACAGATAAACCTCCAAGGGCTTCAATGACCCTCTAAAAGGATGCAAAGGACCAGCTTTCTGCAAGGAGTATAAATCCTTCCATTCCCCACTATCCTGTCAGAGCTGGAGAAGCTTCGTGGATGAGAAGCGAAACGTCTTCAAAGAAAAGCAAGAAAGTCCAGTGGCCTCTTGAAAAAAAAAAAAAAAACTTGGGGGCAACCATGATTGAGAATCTCCATAGACTTTTGCCATCCAGTACTCCTCATTTAGCGACCATGGTTGGGATTGGCAACTTGTTGGTTAAGTGAAGCCGTCTCCAAGTGAAACCGTGATTGTGGTGATCATCTTTACTTCAGCTTCCCTTTGCTTTGCAGACTTGCCGAGGTTTTAAAAGCAAGGATTGATTGTGAAGCCACTTTTCATCCCTGAGGTAATTTCGAATGGTCGCCGAACAAGGCAGTTACCTTTAATCAAAACAGTAAATTGAGCATCTTCCAGAATTTTGCTTCTCCCCACATCTTTTATCTTCAAATGTCTAGGTTCTACCATATCGCAAGATCTAAAATGGATACCTAACATCAAAAACGTCATCAAAAAAAGCAAAACAAAGAATGTTATTTCTGTGTCAACTCAGAAAGCTCAAACTGCCAAAGGAGCTGTTGATCCAGTTCTACAGAGGAATTATTGAGTCTGTCATCTGCACCTCTATAACTGTCTGGTTTGGCTCTGCAACCCATCAAGACAGACACAGACTTCAGAGGATAATTAGAACTGTAGAAAAAACAATTACTACCAGCCTGCCTTCCATTGAGGACCTGCACAAGTCCAAAAGAGGGCTGTGAAAATATTTACAGACCCCTCGCATCCTGGACATAAACTATTTCAACTCCTACCCTCAAAACGATGCTATAGAGCACTGCACACCAGAACAACTAGACACAAGGACAGTTTTTTCCCGAACACCATCACTCTGCTAAACAAATAATTCCCTCAACACTGTCAAACTATTTACTAAGTCTGCACTACTATTAATCTTCTCATCATTCCTATCACCCATCTCCTCCCACTTATGACTGTATGACTGTAACCTTGTTGCTTGTATCCTTACGATTTATATGGACTGTTTCCTAATATGATTTGATTGCTTATTTGTACCCTATGACTATCATTAAGTGTTGTATCTTATGATTCTTGATGAACATATTTTTTCTTTTATGTACACCGAGAGCGTATACACCAAGACAAATTCCTTGTGTGTCCAATCACACTTGGCCAATAAAAAATTCTATTCTATTCTGTTCTGTTCTGTTCTGTTCTACTTTACCCTACCCTACCCTACCCTACCCTACCCTACCCTACCCTACCCTACCCTACCCTACCCTACCCTACCCTATTCTATTCTATTCTATTCTATTCTATTCTATTCTATTCTATTCTATTCTATTCTATTCTATTCTATTCTATTCTATTCTACCCTACTCTACCCTACCCTACTCTACCCTACCCTACCCTACCCCATTCTGTTCTGTTCTGTTCTGTTCTACCCTACCCTACCCTACCCTACCCTACCCTACCCTACCCTACCCTACCCTACCCTACCCTACCCTACCCTACCCTATTCTATTCTATTCTATTCTATTCTATTCTATTCTATTCTATTCTATTCTATTCTATTCTATTCTATTCTATTCTATTCTATTCTACCCTACCCTACTCTACCCTACCCTACCCTACCCCATTCTGTTCTGTTCTGTTCTGTTCTGTTCTACCCTACCCTACCCTACCCTACCCTACCCTACCCTACCCTACCCTACCCTACCCTATTCTATTCTATTCTATTCTATTCTATTCTATTCTATTCTATTCTATTCTATTCTATTCTATTCTATTCTATTCTATTCTATTCTATTCTACCCTACTCTACCCTACCCTACTCTACCCTACCCTACCCTACCCCATTCTGTTCTGTTCTGTTCTGTTCTGTTCTGTTCTACCCTACCCTACCCTACCCTACCCTACCCTACCCTACCCTACCCTACCCTACTCTATTCTATTCTATTCTATTCTATTCTATTCTATTCTATTCTATTCTATTCTATTCTATTCTATTCTATTCTATTCTATTCTACCCTACCCTACTCTACCCTACCCTACCCTACCCCATTCTGTTCTGTTCTGTTCTGTTCTGTTCTACCCTACCCTACCCTACCCTACCCTACCCTACCCTACCCTACCCTACCCTACCCTACCCTACCCTACCCTACCCTACTCTATTCTATTCTATTCTATTCTATTCTATTCTATTCTATTCTATTCTATTCTATTCTATTCTATTCTTTTTCCCCCTTTTAAATGGCCAGAGGGTGGGGGAATATATCCAAATGAAAGACAGGACGGTAGCTATTTGTCATATTCATTTATTTTTTTCCTCACTGTCTCTGTACGGTTCAAATGCAGGCTTGTAAACAGAGGTTAGATCAGAGGCAGAGATTTTGCTTAGTAGCATGCCAACTTCCAGTTTGTAAATCAATAACTAATGGGGGGGGGAACAAAAAACAGGAGGCTGCCTTGGACTAAGCCCAGCTTTTGGTCTCTGGAGAATAATAGTGTTAATAATAACTGGTGGTGATTCTCCAGCACTCCAGACTGGCTCATTTCCACTAGTGATTGGAGATGTTGGACTTGCACATAGAAAACATCAGCTTTGATACCGAGCTCCCGCTATTCCCTGGGATGCTTTGATTCAGAGACATCACAACAACACACAGCTCTCCATCCCCTTGCTCCGTCTTTTCAAAGATCCAAGCGTTATATACCACAGCTCTGTAAATTTGTAGAGTTCTGCAAGTTTACATTTGATCCTCAGGCTTCCAAACTTGAATAGCGTCTCCCAAATAATAAGGGAGCATTTTTTAAAATTTTATTTTATTTTATTTTATTTTTAAAAAAGGGGGGGGGAGGGAGTTGTATGTACAGTTTAGTGATGCAAAAATCGGCGGGGTTTATTCTCCAGAGTTATTTTTCTGCTCGTTTGATTTAATGTCAGGTTTAACATAACTAAGGGCGCTGGCAGAATGCTTTGAATGAGAGAGAGCGGGGTGTGTGAGTGTGCAGGCTCGCTCATTATCCCTAGGCTGCAGGACAATTAGCGCTACGATTTCATAATAGTGATGGAAATAGTGCGGTACCGTTCTGCACAAAGGACACGGACTGTATAATAATACCGTTGCATTATTATTGCCATTTGTAATTTATTGAAATGCCTGTGCCATTCTTTGCCGTTCTATAATAATAATAATAAATAAAAAAATCAGAGTGGTAGTAATTCCCCAAAGGAGGGCCAAGAGGGATGATGGAAAGATAATTATTTTTCATTTGGATTTTTGTAATAGATGCTGCCCTTTCCTTTTTTTTCTTTTTCCTTTTCCTTCCCTACTTCTCTTCTTCCTTTCCTTTCCTTTCCTTTCCTTTCCTTTCCTTTCCTTTCCTTTCCTTTCCTTTCCTTTCCTTTCCTTTCCTTTCCTTTCCTTTCCCTTCCCTTCCCTTCCCTTTCCTTCCTTTCCCTTCCCTTCCCTTCCTTTCCTTTCCTTTCCTTTCCTTTCCTTTCCTTTCCTTTCCTTTCCTTTCCTTTCCTTTCCTTTCCTTTCCTTTCCTTTCCTTTCCTTTCCTTTCCTTTCCTTTCCTTTCCCTTCCCTTCCCTTCCCTTCCCTTCCCTTCCTTTCCCTTCCTTTCCTTTCCTTTCCTTTCCTTTCCTTTCCTTTCCTTTCCTTTCCTTTCCTTTCCTTTCCTATATTCCACTATAGTTACCACCAGGGGTGAAATGCTCCCGGTTCGGACCGGATCACCCGATCAGGTAGCGATGGCGGCGGGTGTTTCGGAGAACAGTAGCAAAAAACTCTGTGCCCCCCCCCACATGCCCAGCTGAGCCACGCGATCATCACAGGCTGTTCCCCCCCTCTTTTAAAAGCATTTTTTCTACAACCTCTTCGGCCAAAAAAATGCTTTTAAAAGTAAAAAAAAAAAAGCCTCTGATGATCGCGCAGCTCAGCTGGGATCGTCAGAGGCTTTTAAAAGCATTTTTTCTACAACCTCTTCAGCCAAAGAGGTTGTAAAAAAAAAAAAGCCTTTAAAAGCCTCTGGCGATCCCAGCTGAGTTGCCTGATCATCAGAGGCTTCTAGAAGCATTTATTTTCTGCAACTTCTTAAGGTTGTAGAAAAAAAAATGCTTTTAAAAATAAATAAATAAATAAAAGTTTGGCCACACCCACCCAGTCACATTACCCCACCACCACCACCACCAAGCCACACCCCCAGAACCGGTAGTAACAAATTTTAGATTTCACCTCTGGTTACTGCCTTTGAAACATCACATATAGTTCTAACAGTCACACATTAATCATAACGTATATAGTGATTCTTCATTGGTTTTAGCTCTGGTTGGCCTTGTTTATAATCTATATTTAATACATTGATTGTTTTGGGTGGGGGACTCTCCAATGTCTATAGTTTAAAATCATACCTTATGCTGTCTTTAGACAAAAGTAAGTACACTTTTTATTGAATCGAATACAATTTGATTTGGTTCAATAGATCTTAGGCTGTCTTTGTATTAGTTGTTTGAGTAATAGGTTAGCTATTCAGCTTCCACTGAAGGCATCTCAAACAATGATGGGCTGGAACCTTTTCTTAACCAGGCCAATAAACTATACAAGGGTGTCCTGTACAACCATATTCTTTCATTGAGATAATTTTTGTTCCATTTAAAGATTTCATCTCTGATCATTGCCACCGAAGCAGAAAATAAACCGTGCTTCGATTCACTTTAAAGGAGTAATTTCTTTCTTTCGTAGCCATCTTCTTACACTGATTCTGCATTTAAAGCGATGGGGCAGGTAGCATGGGCTTAGGAGAAGAAGGTGTCATAACTTGCATGGACCTTTTTCAATCAAGGGTTTTTTTTACAAGTTTGTACGGCTAGTTGGTGAGGAGGCATGCTATGTTGTCCAGCAGATGCATTTTGCAATGTTTTGTGGAAACACATCCTTTTAATGTTCCTGTGGGGGTCAAACTGGGCCACAATTGGTTACTGAGCTGCCTTTGATATGCTAGTCAGCAAGGCAGGAGATAGTAGTAATAGCAATAGCCCTTAGACTTATATACCGCTTCACAGTGCTTTACAGCCCTCTCTAAGTGGTTTACAGAGTCAGGCAGAGGTGGAACCAGCAGGTTCTGTCAGCAAAGTCATTAGGGAAGGCAGATTCGCTTAACAACCGGGTTACTCACTTATCAACTGCAGTGAAGTTGTAAAATGGGACAATAATCCATTTAACAAGTGCCTTGCTTAATCAATCAGTTCAGTTTATTACAGTCATGGACCAGAGACCAGAACAAATAAAAACCTCAGTGAATATCCAGTTAAAAATTCCAGAATAAAATAATAAATAACAGATAAAAAATCTATGATAAAATCCAGTAGAGTCAGACACATGGTCTAACTGTACTAGAATTGTTTTTGTTGTTTGTTGTGAAGTCGTGTCCGACCCATTGCGACCCCATAGACAACGTTCCTCCAGGCCTTCCTGTCCTCTACCATCCTCTGGAGTCCATTTAAGCTCACGCCGATTGCTTCAGTGACTCCATCCAGCCACCTCATTCTCTGTCATCCCCTTCTTCTTTAGCCCTCAATCTTTCCCAGCATTAGGCTCTTCTCCAGTGAGTCCGTCCTTCTCATTAAGTGGCCAAAGTATTTGAGTTTCATCCTCAAGATCTGGCCTTCTAAAGAGCAGTCAGGGTTGACCTCCTCTAGGACTGACCGGTTTCATGGCCTTGCAGTCCAAGTGAGTCACAGGAGTCTTCTCCAGCACCATCGTTCAGAGGCCTCAATTCTTTGGCGCTCAGCCTTTCTTATGGTCCATCTTTCACAGCCATTCATTGCAACTGGGAAAACCATCGCCTTGACTATACACACTTTTATTGGCAGGGTGATACTAAAATTACAATCCATAAGCTGTGGGGCCCATAGTCAGTTTAATACCCTAAGGGAAAGGAATAAGCAGTGCAAAGGGTTTTGCCAGATTTGTCATATAAAATAGCTATGGTGGATTAGACACATGTTTCCAACGAATCCCCAAGTGCTTGATTAAATGTCTCGCTTAGCAACATAAATTTTGGGCTCAGTTGTGTTCATAAGTCGAGGACTATCTGTACTTCAGAAAATTTGAGACTCCTGAAAACTTCATCAAAAATCACTTAACTGGGTGCCATTTCATTTTCCCATGCATGGAATTGTTAGGAGCAAATGAAGGCAAATTTTAGGAGCGTGGTTGACCCTCTTTTTATGAAACGCATAAAAAGTTTGCTTCTCTACTAGATTTCCTCTGTTTTCCTTACTGCTCTAAGCGTGATTGTTCTGCATGTACTTGCCTGTGCCGTAGCTTTCACGCTTCAGCCGTAGAAACTGTTGATTAGTGTGACCGAGTGCGATATGTGGAAATAAAACGGTCCTGCCAGTGCCTTTTGCCAACACGCATTAAAAACTTGATTTGCAATTTCGAGACTACGTTTCACGACCATTCCGTCCGTTGTTCTTACTTGGAGTAGGAGAAGCAATACAGAAAACGTGAAGTGCAGGAAATTGCCAGTAGTATGAGGCAGTTTGGAAGACAATGAAAATCCCATTTCAGAAGAGATTGCATCTCCCTTGGTTACTTTAACAAATGGACTACATAAGTTTGCAGTTTCGTTAGCCGTATTTTTCTCATTTCTGCTAGGGTTCATCCTATTAAAAAAAAAAAAAAGAAAGGAGGGAGAAAGCACTGATAGCGAAAGTGTCTCCACTTTCAACACAAAATTGAAAATCATAAAAGGATGCTCTTGAGTGGGGATGGAATTTGGAGGTTTGGAGGTCTTTTTTTTTCCCACAGGACAAAATTAAAGAAAGATGCCTAGCTTTCTTTGAAACAATTGTTTATTCTGTCTTCAAAGAGCTAACAGTTCCTTCATGAAAATGATGCTCAGTGCAATAATAAATTCTGGGACCGCCAATCAAAAACTAAATCTCAGGAGAAAATAATTTCTCTGGGGCTGATCAACAGATCCCTGATAGCTCTGTTGTTAATTCAGAGATATCTACTAGAACAGAATTGCAATAGAGTAAAATGGAACACGATAAAATATAGGGTGTTTTTTTTAAAAAAAAAAAAAATTCTTAGCCTTGGAATGTACTGCAAGTTCCAGTGTTCTTCTTTTTCTGACAAAGGTTGATGAAAAATTGAGTTTAGACACATTTGGAAAAGGCATGTGGGATTTCATCAAATTGAGAGCTGCACGAATTTCAAGATGTCATGTTAAGATCACTCTGCATGGTGTTATGCCAAATCAAAAATATAAAATGAGAACACCAATATAAGAGAGTTTTATATTGAACTGTTGGGTTCTTGGTGCCCCTGAGGTTGTTTTCTTACAGATGTTCCATTACCTAAATAGGTAACATAAGAATAGAATAGAATAGAATAGAATAGAATAGAACAGAACAGAACAGAACAGAACAGAACAGAACAGAATAGAATAGAATAGAACAGAACAGAACAGAACAGAACAGAACAGAACAGAACAGAACAGAATAGAATAGAATAGAATAGAATAGAATAGAATAGAATAGAATAGAACAGAATTCTTTATTGACAAGTGTGATTGGACACACAAGGAATTTGTCTTTGGTGCATATGCTCTCAGTGTACCTAAAGAAAAAATAAAATACATTCATCAAGAATAAAAAGATACAATGCTTAGTGATAGTCAAGGTTACTAATAAGCTATCAAATCGTATAGGGAAACAAATAAAAATGATAAAAATTGAGAGATACAGGCAACATGGTTATAGTAATAAGTGGGAAGAGATAGATACTAGTAAGGAAGAGAAGAAGAATAGTAATACAGTCATAGTAAATTATTTGACAGTGTTGTGGGAATTATTTGTTTAGCAGAATGATGGCATTCGGGAAAAAACTGTTCTTGTGTCTAGTTGTTCTGGTGTGTAGTGCTCTAAAGTGTTGTTTTGAGGGTAGGAGTTGAAACAGTTTATGTCCAGGATGTGAGGGGTCTGTAGATATTTTCACAGCCCTCTTTTTGACTCGTGCAGTATACAGGTTCTCAATGGAAGGCAGGTTGGTAGCCATTGTTTTTTCTGCAGTTCTAACTATCTGTTGAAGTCTGTGTCTGTCTTGTTGGGTTGCAGAGCCAAACCAGACAGTTAAATCATCAGTGCTTGAAGGGAGATGGGTTTGCTCCCACTAACACTGACAGGACAAGCCACTTGTATATAAATAGAGAGTGAACATTTTCTAGCACTGATGATGTTACCTAGTTGGGTAATGAAATATCCACAAGAAAGGACCCACAAGGACCCCACAAAATAAGAACAGGAGAACATATAGCTTAAACGATGGCGTATTTTATGATCTAATGATACATTCAAGTTTTTTCTTGAGCCTGAAAGGAGTTGAAGACATGGTGGGATGTACAACAGAGAGGCAATGGTGCTGCAGGATTTGTTTCTGGAAGAAAGAATCACTCTGCCAGTGAGACAGACGGCACAGAAATTTAATAAATAAATACAATAAAGGAGAAGGAAGAAGGATGGGTTTAGCAGCAAGTGTTGGAATGAGGGAGAAAGCACAGAAGAGGCTGTCCAGCAAAATAATTCAAGAGTGGGATTAGGATTAAGGGATGATGGATGTGGTAAGGGGGTTAACACTACTGAAATTTGATGACAGGAATTTTTTTTCAGTGCCATTGTAACAATTGAACGGTTATTAAACGAACTGTTCTAAATGAAGGACTACTTGTAGAACGCTTATTCTATTCTTATGAATCATCGTATTTTAAAATGTAATTTATGTATAATTTATTGAGTTCCACAAATATCTTTACAAATATTACACATATTCCCCTCATCATCATCTCCTTTTAACCCTTTTGGGGTGGAATCCGGGCAACTGAATGGAGCTAACCGAGTGTCTTAATGGCCGGATGCCCTTCCTATCGCCAGTGCAGAGTTTTGTACAGCAGATGTAGTCTCAGTGTGGAGAGAGAGAGAGAGAGAGAGAGAGAGAGAGAGAGAGAGAGAGAGAGAGAGAGAGAGAGAGAGAGGGATCTGCCTCTACCTAGGATCGAACTCACAGGTTCTTGATTGTGAGGCGAAAAATCCACCTCTAGGCCACCGCACCACTCTACTCATATTTCCCTCACGCGTGTACCATAACGTTGTGTGCTCCTTCTATATAATTTTATTACTGTTATCCGTGTGCTCTATGCCACACGCTAAATAAATAATAACTTGCTCACAAATCTTTTCTCGGAGAAATGTCGCTGAAGTTCAAGGATCACATTACCAGACCAACAGTATCAAGTTGTAGTAGCTCCAAGGGAAAAGACACAATCTTGGTAAATTTCAGTAATTGCCTTCTGCCCAAGCTGAATTCTTGTACCCTGGTGTTCAATTTTATCAATTATTTTTTTTTATTCTTCTCCCCAAGCTACTTCAGTGTCCTGTTGCTGGGACTGAGTTTCAGTGATGTAAAAGACCGTCCACTTAGCACTTACAAAATGCTTCGGGGATCTTTCAGTTTGAAAAGAATCATATACTTAAATAGTACTAATAAGTAGGAGCAGTAGGAACATGTTGCAAGGCTTTGCTTCTTAAAAAAAAAATACGGGGTGGTGAAATCTTAATCTATTTTTCCTTTCATCAGCTACAGAAAGAAAGAAAAAAAATCTCAGATGAAAAGGGAATGTATTTGGGTTACAGAAAGTTTCAAATGTGTTAAAACAGAACCTGTTCATTGTTTCATGGAAGATTTTAGGGGTTTTCAATAATGATGCATTTCATTTCTCCTCAATTAATGTGTTTTTGCTAAAGATGAGCAGATGGCTTCTAATTTCTTAAAAGCACTAGTAAATGTTGAAATCTCATGAGAACTTGGTGGATGGGTGGATCCATTCAGTTTCTTATTTCCATCTTTTTTTAAAAAAAGAAAAAAAGAAAAAAAAAGAACAGCCATTGTGTTCCGTTTTTAGGTCTGTAAAATATTGTTATCTTTCCGTCACTTTTAATCCTGATCCATTTTAGATTTCTTTGCTTTCAGTGGCATACATTCAAGGACTGAGTCCATTGGTTCATCTCTAACTCCAATAGAAGAGCCTCTCTGTAGCTCAGGGCTGAACTGTGGGTTCCTTGGCGATCTCGGAGCTTAGTTGTTTGCTTTGCAGACGTTTCATTACCCAACTAGGCAACACAATCAGGGCCCATCATTATCTTTGTCTGCAGTATTTAGCTGCTGTAAATCATTAAAAAAAACAAAACAAAAAAAAACCCCTTCACGCACCCAAGGTGGCCTTTTAATAATCAGAAAGCCAGTGTGAAAAGAAGTTTGGAGATGTTTGAGATCTCAGTTTTCAGTTTCCCATGTGTATTTGTGTGTGTGTGTGTGTGTATGAGAGAGAGAGAGAGAGAGAGAGAGAGAAAGAGAGAGAGAGAGAGAGACAGACAGACAGACAGACAGACAGACAGACAGACATGAAAGGAGAGAGGGAGGGAGAGAAATAGACAGAGGGAGAGAGAGAGATAGAAAGAGGGAGAGAGGGATGAAGGAAGAGAGGGAGAGAGACACACGGAGAGTGAGAGAGAGAGTGGGATGAAGGGAGGGAGGGACAGAGGGGGCAAAGGGAGAGAGAGAGGGAATAAGGGACGGAGAAAGAGGGAGAGAGAGGAGGAGAGAGACAGAGTCAAAGAGACAGACAGAGAGGAGAGAGAGGGAGACACTGTTTTGGCCCGTCAGTGGCCTGTGCAGTTAGTACACACAAACAGAGACATGAAGGGAGAGAGGGAGGGAGGGAGAGAGACACAGTGGGAAAGTGGGAAAGAGAGTGGGAAGAGAGAGGGAGAGAGACAGACAGACAGAGGGAGAGAAGGATGAAGGGAGAGAGGAAGAGAGACACAGTGGGAGAGTGGGAGAGAGAGTGGGATGAAGGGAGGGAGGGAGAGGGGGCGAAGGGAGAGGGAGAGAGAGGGGGAATAAGGGAAGGAGAAAGAGGGAGAGAGAGGAGGAGAGAGACAGAGTCAGAGAGACAGGCAGAGGGGGAGAGAGAGAGAGAGAGAGAGAGAGAGAGAGAGAGAGAGAGAGAGAGAGAGAGAGATTTAAAGCATACTGTTGTTTCCTGGGTAAAAAAAAATGTACTGTAAAGCAGGTAAAGGACAGAAAAGAAGAAGAAAAAAGTACCATGCCAAAACTTGTGAGGGGTGGACTAAAAAAAGAATGATAGCAAACATTGTGCGTGTGCGTTAAAACAAGTGTGTAAGGAGGGGGGGGGGAAACCCCACCTACCAATCAAGCATATACAAATGGCAGTTATGACAAACTATTGATTCGGAGTTGTCATTTTACCAAAGAAGAAATCACCATTTTGATAATGCAATTAAGAGAGACAGTTTCAAATCTATTGGTTTTTAAGGGTGGAAAGATTATTTGACAGTTTTTCATTACCTTGTCAGGACAGGCCTGTGGGCAAGAATTAGCACTTCATGTTGGGTCATTGATGGGAGGATGAAGAGAGAGAGGCTTGGAAATAACATTTTATTTTTCTTTTCCAACGATAGTCAATAAATTCTGTCATTTGGAAATGTTTTTTTTAAGTAAGTTAGTAAACAAACAAACTCAATCTACTAACAATGGCAGGGGAAAAAAAAAGACCTCCCTGATAAAGCACATGTTTCACATCTGGAGGTGGCTCAGTGTCTAAACACACTGAGCTTGTCGATCAGAAAGGTTGGCAGTTTGGCGGTTCGAATCCCAAGTACAGGTCTCCTGTGTGAGCAGGGGGTTGGACTAGATGACCTCCCAGGTCCCTTCCAACTCTGTTACTGTTTATTTATTTATTTATTATTTATTGGTTTGATTTATATGCCGCCCTTCTCCGGAGACTCAGGGCGGCTTACAATGCGTTAAGCAATAGCCTTCATACTTTTTGTATATACCTGCTTAGTAGGGCTTTTTGCCCCCCCGCCCCCCCCCAAGCGGTGTTCTTTTTTATACAAAGTCAGCTTTTTGCCCCCACAATCCGGGTCCTCATTTTACCTACCTCAGAAGGATGGAAGGCTGAGTCAACCTTGAGCCTGGTGAGATTTGAACTCGCAGTAATTGCAGGCAGCTGGCAGCTAAATACTACTTTAACAGTAGTTTAGTCCGCTGTGCCACCAGGCTGTTACTGTTAGAAGACCCAAAGTCCAGCCTTTAACCCATCTGAAGGGATCATCCTTGTCTGCTACACTTGAGAAACTGATCCTAGCTAAGATATAACTGAACTGGCTGGACCAGATGTCATTAGATGCCTTTCAGTATTTGATAGCTTTTTTATAGAGCCTCCCTACATAAATTATAGATCCTTAATGGAATTTCGATGGCTTGGGGGAACATAAAGTTAAGATGCCGTTAGAAAGCTAGTTGTATGAACTCTGTGTGTAGAAAGGGGGCGCGGTGGCTCAGTGGCTAAGATGCTGAGCTTGCCCCTCTACAGTTTCCAGGGATTATGGCTTAAGGTTCAGACAGAGCTCCATGTGCCATTTGTCATTTGGCTATTTATGTTAGGTTGCGGACTAAGCCCAGATGTCTGGAGTAATTGTAAGTCAATGAAGGTTCTGGATGAATTGCTACCCAGCGTGACCTCTTAGCTCTATTCATCACAAGGTCATGCCATGATTGGCTAAGTGAATTCAAAGCATCGTGTGTCCCCTAGAAATAATAGGGAACCAAACGTAAATAAGCTTTGCCTCATTCATTCCCGTGTAATAGAGTTAAGTACCCAAAGTACGTGCTACTTGGAGACAAGAATTTATCTTCTTGTCTCCATTCCCTGAGAGTTTTAATGAGAAAACAAAGAAATAGAAATTAACGGGTATGCCACAAACAGGTTTCTCCAATAAATAAATAAATAAAAAAAAATAATAAGAGAGCAGTTAAAAAAAAAAAGAAGGGTGAGTGGAACAGCTGCATTCCCTGACTTGCCAGCTTCAAAGGAGGTAGAAGGAAAAGGCAATTATTACTGTGAAAAGTAAAGAGAAAGAGAGGGAGTTACTACCAGTCCTCTATTCTGTCTGGAAGCTAGACAAGAGAGATGATTTGTAGTACTGCATATCGGGCGCCCAGCTGGAAACCATGCAAACATATCAGAGGAGAAAACAGAGATTCTGACGGGGAAATAACTCCGGCAAATATTAGCATTTCGGGGCCATTACAAAGTTCAAGGGTTGAAGGCTTTAGGAATAATCGACTAGCCTTGGAATAACAGCCTCAAGGAACTCAGGGAGGAAAATGGAGAGTTCAGAAGTGTGAAAATCAATCAATCAATCAATCAGTCAACCAACCAACCAATCAATCAATCAATCCCCAGCTATGAGATGGGTTTTGAAATTGGAATGATTAGGGTAATGATAGGGATGATTAGGAGGTTGGAGGCTAAACATACGAAGAACAGTTGCAGGAATTGGATATGTCTAGTTTAATGAAAAGAAGGACTAAGGGAGACATGATAGCAGAGTTCCAATATCTCAGGGACTGCCCCAAAGAAGAGGGAGTCAAGCTATTCTCCAAAGCACCTGAGGGCAGGACAAGAAGCAATGGGTGGAAACTAATCAAGGAGAGAAGCAACTTAGAACTAAGGAAAAATTTCCTGACAGTGAGAACAATTAATCAGTGGAACAACTGGCCTCCAGAAGTTGTGAATGCTCCAACACTGGAAGTTTTTAAGAAGAGATTGGATAACCATTTGTCTGAAGTGGTGTAGGGTTTTCCTGCCTAAACAGGGGGTTGGACTAGAAGACCTCCAAGGTCCCTTCCAACTCTGTTATTCTGATAGCAGTGTTTCAATATTTGAGGGACTCCTACAAAGACAAGGGGATCAATATTTTGCAGAGCACCAGAAGGCAAGACATCACCAACGGATGGAAACTAACCAAGGAGAGAAGCAACCTAAAACTAAATGGTCAGAACTATCAACCAATGGAATAGCTTGCTATCAGAAGTTGTGGGTGCTCCATCACTGGAAGCTTTCAAAAGAGACTGGACAGCCATTTCTCTGAGACGGCATAGGGTCTTCTGCTTGAGCAGGGAGTTGGACTAGAAGACCTCTAAGGCCCCTTCCAACTTTGTTCTTCTATGTTCTAAATCCAATAGAATAGATATTCTTTATTGGCCAGGTGTGATTGGACACACAAGGAGTCTGTCTTTGGTGCACATCTCTCAGTCAGTGCTGGGATTCAGGTAATTTAACAACCGGTTCTCTGCCCTAATGATTTCTTCCAACAACCAGTTTGTCAAACTGCTCAGAAAGTTAACAACCGGTTCTCCCGAAGTGGTGCGAACTGGCTGAATCCCACCACTGCTCTCAGTGCACATAAAAAGACAAGATGCATTCGTCAAGAATCATAAGGTACAACACTTAATGATAGTCATAGGGTACAAATAAGCAATCGAATCATACTAGGAAACAATCCATATAAATTGCAAGGATACCAGCAACAAGTTACAGTCATACAGTCATAAGTGGAAGGAGATGGGTGATAGGAACGATGAGAAGATAGTAATAGTAGTTCAGACTTAGTGAATAGTTTGACAGTGTTGAGGGAATTACTTGTTTAGCAGAGTGATGGCATTTGGGAAAAAACTGTCCTTGTGTCTAGTTGTTCTGCTGTGCGTGTTCTCTATAGTGTTGTTTTGAGGGTAGGAATTGAAACAGTTTATGTCCAGGATGTGAGGGGTCTGTAAATATTTTCACAGCCCTTGTGAAATAGGCAGTGGAGTCCTTGGTGTTCTCTAAGCTTGGTGTTTTTTTGCAAATGTTTCATTACAAAACTAGCATCATCAGTGCTGATGCCATCCCTGATGGTGTTACCAGTTCAATCCTGTAGTACAAATATTCTTGTCTATCAGTGCCAATAGGTGATGCTATATAAGACCAAGAAAGAGGAGAAAATGAAGAGGTCTGCATCATAGCTGAACAGATAATGGAAAACTCTCCTCTGTATTATTAGGGATTGGAGCAGTGGTAGGTTCCTCCCGGTTCGGCCGGTTCTCCCGAGCCGGTAGCGGTGACAATATGACGTCACCGAACCGGTTTTGCCCCCCCGCGCCCCCCACCCACCCCCAATCTGTTGCTGCCTCCTGAGTCCCAGCTGATGGCTAGAGGGAAAAAAAATGTTTAAACTTTTGCCGTGAGGCTTCAAAGGGCCGCCCTACAGCTGATCAGTGTTAAAAGAAAACAAATAAGTAGACCGGTGCCTGCAAAAATACATGAGTAGATCAGTGCCTGCAAAAAATAAATGGGTAGATCGGTACAGCTCTGCAAGCAGTTAAAAGCCTGGTAGATCAGTACCTCTGCTAAATCCTAAATAATTGTCACATGACCATCAAGCCACGCCCACAAAATAAGCCACGCCCACAGAACCGGTAGTATAAATATTTAGAACCCACCCCTGGGATTGGAGGATTTACAGCTTGAGGTTTAAAGCAGGGTGGTCTTCAACCCCGTCCATAGACCAGCATGCCAGAAACCGGGCCACGCAAGCAAACTAAGCCCCATCACAGGATGTAGGCAGCATGTCAAGCCATACCTCCTCTGGCCCACAGAAAAACCTCTCTCCGTGGAACCAGTCCCTGGTGCCAAAAGGTTCGGAGGCCACTGGTTTAGATCACTGGAAGAAGGATTTAAGCAGCTTAAGTCAAAAATATGCCTGCGTTTTGTTCTCTGACAAATCTAACTACCAGTCATATAGCGTAGCATAATACATTCCTGGTTTCTTAAAATGCACCAAACTCTTTAGGAAAATGTTTTGAGTTAGGAACCACATAGTGCTATTTGTACTATTTTAATCCCTACAGGCGTTATTTATTATTTTCCCTTTTTTTCTGTTCAGCTTTTTCACATTCTGCCAGAGGAAGACTTGGAAGAAAGCTCTTTGTTTTTATTTTGTTTTTCCAAGTTGGACCGTTATGAAGATATTATGCTTTTTCTTGTTAATGAGAATGTTTGCAACTGCTGAATAAAATATATACTTGCTGCTGCTTAATAGAGAAATTGCAGAGCTAAGCTTTTGATTATGATTTTCAGGCAAAACAAAATAAACCTCGGAAGGAAGGAGAGAGAGAGAGAGAGAGAGAGAGAGAAAGAAGGAAGGAAGGAAGGAAGGAAGGAAGGAAGGAAGGAAGGAAGGAAGGAAGGAAGGAAGGAAGGAAGGAAGGAGAGACAGAAATAAGAAAAGAAAAATGATGCACTGGGAAAACTTTAAAACATTTGCCACTGTAATAACTTTTTATATAGCTTATGTGCTTCAAATGGACAGACTATGAATACTTGATCGAGAACACTTGCTGTTTATATTATCGGGGGAAACACAAAACGCAGTGCAACTAAAACAAGAGGAAAAATAAGCTCCATTTCATGACAGTTTAGGATACGGAATTTAGACAATGCAAATTTATAAATAAAGTGGAACGGTATTTTAGCATTACCCAGAAAGCTAATTAAATAAAGATTATTTTCCTGGTATTGTCAAAACGAACGTGAGATGTTAGTATTTCATGAGTCGTGTTGACCTGTAATAATTTATTGGGATTTTGCATAACGTACTCCAATTGGAGTTTTTTCTTACCGTTAACAGCAAAGGAAAAGGCTCTTGATGCGTGCTAGATTTTGAATCCGGGTTTCTCCATCTACCTAACACTAGTCTCCAGGGGTGGGATTGAAAAAAATTAACAACCAGTTCGCTGCCCAGTTGCTGGGTGGGCGTGACAATGGGGGCATGGCCTACTCAGCCTCCTGCACTGTGATGGGAGGGCAATTTCGCCCTTCCGAGGCTCTGGAGGCTTTCCTCGAGCCTCCAGGAGGGTGAAAATGACATTCCCTGGGCTCTGGAGGCCCTCCGGAGGCCAGAAACGGACCCATTTCTGGACTTCTGGTACTTCCGGTAGGCCCGTCTTTCGCCCTCCCGAGGCTCCAGAAGCTTTCCAAAAGCCTCCAGGAGGGTGAAAACGGCCTCCCCCAGGCTCTGGAGGCCCTCTGGAGGCCAGAAACGGGCCCGTTTCCAGACTTCCGGTACTTCCGGTAGGCCTTTTTTTTTGCCTTCCTGAGGCTCTAGAGGCTTTCCTTGAGCCTCCAGGAGGGAGAAAATGGCCTCTCCTGGGCTCCGGAGGCCAGAAAGGGGCCCATTTCCGGACTTCCAGTCCTTTCCTTTTTTTTTTTTTTTAATTTGATTTATATGCCGCCCTTCTCCAGAGACTCAGGGCGGCTTACAATGCGCTAAGCAATAGCCTTCATCCTTTTGTATATTTATACAAAGTCAGCTTATTGCCCCCACAATCTGGGTCCTCATTTAACCTACCTTAGAAAGGATGGAAGGCTGAGTCAACCTTGAGCCTGGCGAGATTCGAACCAGCAGTAAATTGCAGGCAGCTGTGTTAATAACAGGGTGCGTAGACCACTGTACCATCAAGGCTCTTTCCTTAGGCCCATTATTCACCCTCCCAGAGTCCCTGCATTTACGTCGCATCCAAACCGGGCCATGTGGAGACTCCTGGGAGGGGCAGGGTTGGGTGGGTGGGGTCAGCCAGATCTTGTAACTACCAGTTCGGCGAACCAGATTAAAATTTAACATCCGGTCCACCTGAACTGGTCCAAACTGGCTGAATCCCATCCCTGCCAGTCTCCTAAAGCCTTCAGAGATTCCTTCAAGGAAAATCAGGGGCCAAGTTTGAAATTCTGCAGGAATATGACAGAGATTTTTTTTTTAAAAAAAAAAAAAAAAAAAAAAACCCAGCCTGTAGAATTCTTTTCCTTGGAGTGCCTCATCTGGATTTATTAAAAAGCATTCATTCTTACCCAAATCTTGCTGTCATCTATAATGCTCCTTTATACTTCTCAAGGGATTCAGTTGTCAAAGGTCTAGCCGGAAGACAGGCAGTGATAGGAAGAAGAAAAGAAACCATCTGCAAACAGAGAGGGAGGGGGGAAAGTGATTGAACTTTCTATAGAAAACTCTTCGTTTTTCCCATTATTATTTTTTTGCCAGGGTGACAGGTGTGTGTTTTGTTTTTTTTTTAGCTCAAAGATATCACGTTCCTTGTTTCAATTTTTACACCAGATACCTTGCATATTAAATGCAAAATGCACATTAATTGTCACGTCTAGTTTGGGTCTCTGGACAGCCTTGATTCAGCTGCTTTATTAGAGGTGCCTCAAAATGAAAAGGGATGCGGTGACTCAGTGGCTAAGATGCTGAGCTTGTCGATTGAAAGGCCGGCAGTTCAGCGGTTCAAATCCCTAGTGCCGTGTAATGGGGTGAGCTCCCGTGACTCGCCCCAGCTTCTGCCAACCTAGCAGTTCGAAAGCAAGTTAAAAAATGCAAGTAGAAAAATAGGGACCACCTTTAGTGGGAAGGTAACAGCGTTCTGTGCACCTTTGGCATTTAGTCATGCTGGCCACATGACCATGGAGACCACTGTCTTCGGACAGTGATGGCTCTTCAGCTTTGAAATGGAGATGAGCACCGCCCCCTAGAGTCAGGAATGGCACATATGTGCGAGGGGAACCTTTATCTTTACAAAATGAAAAATACATAAAGAAACTGGTTTATACAGTAGATCCATCCAGGCCCTTTTAACACATTTTAATTCATCCAAGAGGGGAAAAGAAATGGGAGTAAATCCTTTTGATGGTGTCATTGTTTAGTTTTGTTTTTCTCTTTCCATCTCTTCTCAAGGCAGAAACAATTTCTTTTTCTTTTCCTTTCTTTCTTTTCCTCTTTCTTTCTTTCTTTCTTTCTTTCTTTCTTTCTTTCCTTCTTTCTTTCTTTTCTTTTTTTTTTTTTGTAAAGCATCTAAGAAATTCATTAAGCTATAGAAACAACTGCAGGAGTAAGTAAATGGCAAAAGATGTTGCACTTTTAACTTGAAAATTCCTGTGGGGGCTCTGTCATCAGTTGTACCGTTCAGACTGTTCTTGCCGAGTTTGCATTGGCAGAAATGGATGGCTTCTTTGACATTTCACTTTGTGGGAAAGTGTGAAGAGAGGAATGTCAAACAAAGAAGAGTCAGAGAGAGCTTCCTCCTGAAGGAGATGGAATCTGAAATGTTCTCAACAACTAACCACACACACACACACACACACACACACACACACAGACACACACACACACATGCACACAATTGGATAGCAGTATTCCAGTAATTGAGGGGCTGCCATGAAGAAGAGGGGGTCAAATTATTCTCCAAAGCACCACAGACAAGAATAGAATAGAATAGAATAGAATAGAATAGAATAGAATAGAATAGAATAGAATAGAATAGAATAGAGGAGAGGAGAGGAGAGGAGAGGAGAGGAGAGGAGAGGAGAGGAGAGGAGAAGAGAAGAGAAGAGAAGAGAAGAGAAGAGAAGAGAAGAGAAGAGAAGAGAAGAGAAGAGAAGAGAAGAGAAGAGAAGAGAAGAGAAGAGAAGAGAAGAGAAGAGAAGAGAAGAGAAGAGAACTCTTTATTGGCCAAGTGTGATTGGACACAAAAGGAATTTGTCTTAGGTATATATGCTCTCAGTGTACATAAGGAGAATAAATGGGATGTTTGGAGTTTTAAAAGTAGACACTAAGGTTTC
This sequence comes from Pantherophis guttatus, assembly GCF_059756535.1. Taxonomy (NCBI): domain Eukaryota; kingdom Metazoa; phylum Chordata; class Lepidosauria; order Squamata; family Colubridae; genus Pantherophis; species Pantherophis guttatus. Next base: position 18,723,464 of record NC_142074.1, on the reverse strand, counting down.
AATATCGCCCAGGGATTTGAATTGATTCTAATCTTACAGTTTTATATTGAATTTTTTTCTTGGGTATGATTTCACTGCCCTTGGAAGTCCTGGCGTTGAAGTTGTGACATAAATATCTAGTAGGTCAATACAATCACCAATATAACAATCCAAGGTAATAGTCCTACAGGAGGCAGCATTCGCCATGCTCCAAATGACATGCGAAACTGCAAATCAAGAGGATTAGTGATAGGCTATTAGAATTAAGTCTGTGTAGAAGTGGCACATTCTTTGCAGCTGAGGCTTCACAAGGCACTGTAAAGTTGAGCCCTTAATTCACCATTATACAGAAATGAGAACAAGAATGGGAAATGGTACGCTCACTGTGCTCTCGATTTGAAATGGCTTTAAGAGGACGTGAGAAAGAAACCAATATTAAAATAAAATTTTCCCTTTAACAGCATTAAGCTGTAATCTGGCAATCCAATTTTAGAATGGCACATCTACCCGTTGTGTTTATTGGGAAATAATGCCACGTTCAGCTTAGCTTCAGTTTTTCCTCTCTTCTCTCTTGTTCTTTTTAGCGTCACAGTTTCTTTGGCAGACTATTTTATGAATATATTTCTTTATTTATTTTGTTTGTCAAACATGTATAAGATAACAGATATAAGTATAAACATGATTATGAATACAGGAAATGGATACAACTAAATGGCAAAGGTAGGAGAGGGACAATAGGCACGATGGTGCACTTATGAACTCCTCTTACAGACCTCTTAGGAATGGGGTGAGGTCAACAGTAGACAGTCTAAGGTTAAAGTTTGGGGGTTTGGGGAAAAAACCACAGTGTCAGGTAGGGCATTGACCACTCTGTTGCTGAAGTTGTATTTTCTGCAATCGAGTTTGGAGGAGTTTACCTTATGTTTGTATCTATTGTGTGCTCGTGTATTGTTGCGGTTGAAGCTGAAGTAGTCATTGACAGGTAGGACATTGTAGCAGATAATTTTGTGTACCGTATTTCTCTGAAAATAAGACCCTGTCTTATATTGTTTTGAAATTAGCACTTGGCCTTATTTTCAGGAAGGTCTTATTATTTTGGGGCACGTGGAGTAAGACGTCTCTTGCCGTCTTACCTGATTTCCAGCTCTGTCTCCCTAATGATAACCAGAGGAAATGTCGGGGACTGGCTGTGCATGCAGTTAAATATTTTTGGGGAGAGCTTATTTTCGGGGAGGGCTTATTTTCAGGGAAACACGGTACTACTCTTAGGTTGGACCGAAGGCGGTGTAGTTCTAAGTTGTCTAAGCCCAAAATTATGTGTGAGGAATAAGGGTATGGGTCAATTGTTTTGTTAATCTGGAAATAGGCCCACATGCACACTTTATTTATATACGTATACATACATACAGATATGGGTATGGTGGTACCAATAGAAGATCTAAAGAAGATCCAGCTAAAACTGGAAACAAATGTTGGAAAGAGCATTGTAGCGAGAGAACCTGTCAATGCAGAATAACCCCTATACAGGTAGTCCTCAACTTCTTGACCACAGTTGAGAAAGCCAAAATTTAGGTTGCTAAGTGAGAAATTGGTTGAGTGAGCTTTGCCCCATTTTACGACTTTTCTTGCCACATCTGTTAAGCGAACTGCCGTGGTGGCTAAATTGGTAACACCGTTGTTAAGTGAATCTGGACTTTGCTAGTCAGAACCGTCCATACAGGTGAACCAGTTGGCAAGCACCCAAATTTGGATCACATGATCATGGGGATGCTTCAAAGGGCGTTGTCGACCCTGAAGATGATATACGTGTAGCGGGACACGGTACTTGGAGGCTTGACAGGTGTAAGCATGAAAAATGGTCATTGGTCACTTTTTTTCAGTGCCGTTGTAACTTTGAATGGTTTCTAAACAAGCTGTTGTAAGTTGAGGGTAAAGTTGTACTAAAGTTGTACTAAAGTTGCTTCATTGGTTTCCAGTGGTCTTCTGGGCCCAATTCAAACATGTCTTTTAAGCCTATATGATGCGGCTTCAGACAATCTTGTTGCTGCAATTGTCCTCCAGAATCAGCTTCTGCCAAGCGTTGGGGTGCCTCAGCCTTTCATTAGCCTTTCATAAAGATCTGGTTTCTTTCTCCTGTGCTTTGGGCCAGGATGGTCATTAATCTTACTCTGTTGGAAGAGTAGGTGTCTGTTGGGTTCAGGCACAGGAAAGTGAGTGAGAGTTATTATTTTTTTCTTCGATTTACTCTGATATGCCAGAGTAATAGATTATAAATTGGATGGTCTTATGCATTTCTACCAGTGACAAAATGTAAAATTTGTTCCTACCGGTTCTGTGGACATGGCTTGGTGGGCGTGGCTTGATGGGGGGGGTCATGTTACTGGAGGGGTGTGGGCAACTCTTTTTTTTACTTTTTTTAAGCATTTTTTTTACTACCTATTCGCCCGAACCGGTAGTAAAGAAATGCTTTTAAAAAGTTTTTTTTAAAAAAAGGTTCCAACGATCACAAGGCACAGCTGTGATCATTTGAATCTTTTTTTACTTTTGAAAGCATTTTACCGGTTTGCCCGAACCGGTAGTTTTTATCACCGGAGCGAACCGGTAGCATTTCACCCCTGATTTCTAACTTACTTTGACTGAATCTGTCTATCTGAGAATCTAGAGAGATCTTGTGAAAAGTCCCTCACTCATGAGATTTTGGGGGTATGAGATTCACGACTTGTCTGGACAGCTCCCTTTGAGGTACACACTGCCCTTACTTTATTAATCTTCAATAAGCAACTCAAGGTTGTGTTGTTACAATGAGCCTTTGGCCCTAAGAGTTTTATGAGTATGTATTTTTGTTTTATGCAGTGCTGGTACAACACCTAGGGTCCTCCAGGACTCGGCTGGATTATAAAACTTGCAAAGAAAGTGAGTAAATAAATAAAGACAGTGACAACTTCTTAAATCTATGAGCCTAAGTCTCTGAAAATTCAAATCTACAGTGAATACAAGATGCAATACCTGAAGAATAAATAACTTGGGGGCAAAGTTATGTATTTGTTGAAGGGGAAAAAAAACAGCAGCACACTGTTTGTATGTTGCTTTAAGTCCATGTGAGTTAGTATGCACATTTCTTTAGCTCCTGTTATTGTTAGTTGTGAAGTTGTGTCCGACCCATCGCGACCCCACGGACAACATTCCTCCAGGCCTTCCTGTCCTCTACCATCCTCTGGAGTCCATTTAAGCTCACACCGACTGCTTCAGTGACTCCATCCAACCATCTCATTCTCTGCCATCCCCTTCTTCTTTTGCCCTCAATCTTTCCCAGCATTAGGCTGTTCTCCAGCGAGTCCTTCCTTCTCATTAGGTGGCCAAAGTATTTGAGTTTCATCTTCAGGATCTGGCCTTCTAAAGAGCAATCAGTGTTGATCTCCTCTAGGACTGACTGGTTAGATCACCTTGTAGTCCAAGGGACTGGCAGGAGTCTTCTCCAGCACCATCGTTCAAAGGCCTCAATTCTTCGATGCTCAGCCTTCTTTACGGTTCTTTAGCTCCTACAACTGAACATATTTGTTGCTGAACCCAGAATTTCTGAGTCAATTACAAACTGCTTTATCAATAGCAACTTGTTTGGATGTGTTTGACAATAATGACAGTTTTATGTCAGACTGGAAAACTGCTATTTTCTAGGTTGTGTATTCATTTGTACCTAGAGAAAAAGGACATAAGAATAGTGGACTGCATGCACACACCTTTTGCTAATTGACATTAAACCATGATTCCTTTTTTGAAACATGTCAGTGAATGCAAACATGTCTGTACTGACTTCTCAACTTATTTAAATAAATAACTTTCTGTCTATCCATTATGCTTGATACACATATTATCACGTTTTACTTATTCCTCTGGATTAGAAGTATATTCAAAGTATTTGGGAGTGGGAGGTGGAGATCTGCTGTTGATGGTGGCTTTTCCGATTTATAAAATGCATTCACTATCAGTTGGGCACTTTTATTGCTGGTAGAGATAGACCGATAATGGTTGATAATGAGATTTTATTTATAGATTTTTCTATTCTGCTGGTTCAGTATTAAAACAGTTCCAAAGCAAGATAAAAATAATGAAAGAACAAGCAAATGGTTTACCGTAAGTTAAAAAAACCTAAAGTAAAACTATGGATTTGAGAATATCTGGTTTTAGGAAGATTTCGTGACTACAACTGGGATATCAGGTTGAATTCTAGGTAAGGGAAATGGTGCAGCAGAAATCCAATCTCAGCAACCAACGTAAGCACAGTCTTATGGATTCTTCTTTTTTTTTTCATTTGAAAATTATACGTTAGGTATGCTGATCTTTTCTTGCATGGTGTTTTTTGTGTGCGTGCACTAAGTGTACTGCTTCATTGCTTTAATTGCTATTGGGAAGCGCTGTTTTGAACACTGAACTGTGCCATTTTCCTGCATTACGGATTTCATTTATTTTATTTTTTTTGTATGCTGTAGTTTTTCCATCTAAGTAAATTGGAGTAGATATCTTATCAGCAGGGAGTGCTTCACCTTTTTTCCCATGCTTTTTGTCCTCATTCTCTGCATCTGATGCTCGAGCACAAGGTCTGGCTATTTCCTCACAGTCTTGCTTTGCCCTCTATTTTCTGAGTGTTACTAGTTTATCAGAGGAGTTAATGCAGCATGTGATTATTAAACGGATGGCAGTTTCAGGATATCTGAAATATTTTTAGCTCAAATATCTTCCCCGGGCATCAAAAATTGAGGCTATTTGGTGGCCAAGGAGGTGGTTTGTTGGAAAATGCAATATAGTTCAATGTTCATTTTGAGGTGCTTAAATTGCAAGACCCCCTTGATGACCCAATGAATACAAGGGTGCTATTCAGCAGGTTCTGACAGGTTCTGGAGAACCGGTAGTGGAAATTTTGAGTAGTTCAGAGAACCGGCAAATATCACCTCTGGCTGGCCCCAGAGTGGGGTGGGAATGGAGATTTTGCAGTATCCTTCCCCTGGAGTGGAGAGGGAATGGAGATTTTGCAGTATCCTTCCCTTGGAGTGAGGTGGGAATGGGGATTTTGCATTATCCTTCCACTGGAGTGGGGAGGGAATGGGGATTTTGCAATATCCTTTCCCTGGAGTGGGGAGGCAATGGGGATTTTGCAATATCCTTCCCCTGGAGTGGAGAGGGAATGGGGATTTTGTAGTATCCTTCCCCTGGAGTGGAGAGGGAATGGAGATTTTGCAGTATCCTTCCCTTGGAGTGGGGTGGGAATGGGGATTTTGCATTATCCTTCCACTGGAGTGGGGAGGGAATGGGGATTTTGCAATATTCTTTCCCTGGAGTGGGGAGGGAATGGGGATTTTGCAGTATCCTTCCCCTGGAGTGGGGAGGGAATGGAGATTTTGCAATATCCTTTCCCTGGAGTGGGGAGGGAATGGGGATTTTGCAGTACCCTTCCCCAGGAGTGGGGTGGGAATGGAGATTTTGCAGTATTCTTCCCCTGCCACGCCCACCAAGTCACACCATGCCCACCAAGCCACGCCCACAGAACCGGTAGTAAAAAAAATTGAATTCTATCACCGAAGGAATATTTATTGGAGTTTTGTTGCCAATAAAATGAGCTGGGATAATGATTCTGACTTTCAGCTTCTGCTGATTTCTTCTGATTTTGTTTGATCCAACTTTCTCTTTCTGGATGAGAATTCAGGAATTTGAGCAGCTAAATTTTCAGCCCCTCTTATAAGAGAGAGGGGCTTCCTCATGCCTAAGGAAAGAATGAGAACAAGTCAAAATATTTGGTCTTTTCCTCATGTTCCTTTAGTAGCAGCAAAATGCAAAATGTTTTCTTCCTATATATTTAATATCTTTCAAGTCTTGCAGTATTAATTTCTTGGCATCCGTTTTCATTGTCTACCCCTTAATTTCCCAGTGAAAAGGTGCATGTGATATAGTGATGGAAAATTGAACTAAGCTGAAAGTCTCTCAAAGGTCTCTCCAATCAGTACTGTCAACAATGCTGCCTTTTTATTGTTGTAAACTGCCATGGTATACATTGGATAACCGTGGCAAAATATATGGCAAATTAATTACATGAATAAATAACCCTACTAAGTTAGAATCCGGCAGTCCTGCCACTTTAAGGCGGACATCAGGTTAAGAAAGTTTACGGGAAGATTCATCCTTTTTGGTGGATCATACTATTTAGTAGTAAAATAGTGTTGTTTGCATGGAAGGATGTCCCATTGTATCTCCATTTAAAAAAAAAAAAAAAAGGTCAAATAGAATATGAGGTGAGAAAGCCTGAACTATTAAGGGGTACAAATTCATTTTTCTGCTTCTGAGGTAGGCGGATGTTTTTCCCCCTCTCGATATTAGCGTATATCGAAACTGACAACAGTAGAACATTTATGGAAAGAAATAGCCTTTAATTAAATAGTAAATAGTTGAAAAGTAGTGAGTGTAGCAGGCTTTACAAGGTCTAACTCTGACCCGTGTGAAAGAAACTCTTCTTTCCTCCATTACTTATTTTTCTTTCTTTCCCCCCTCCCTCCTTTAACCCTCATTTCTCTTGATCATTCCATGTGCCTCCTGCCCCTTGTTTTCCACTCATCCAAGCTGGCAAGCGAGCTGAATAAAACATGACATTCGAGATGTCGAAGAATGATGTTCATTGTTCGCAGGCAAAACCGTTCTGGCGGCCCCTCCCCACCTTTTGCAAACAGACTAAGCCACCAGACTCCTAATAAATCTTGCGGCCGATGTCCGGGGTATAAATTTGATAACCAGCTGTTACCAGCCATAAGTGAAGTGAAGGGAAAAAAAACCCTGCTCATCACAATTTTTGTGGTTGTTGTTGTTGTTAGTTGAGAAATCATGTCTGAACCATCGCAACCCCATGGACAATGTTCCTCCAGGCCTTGCTGTCCTCTACCATCCTCTGGAGTCCGTTTAAGCTGACGCCGACTGCTTCAGTGATGGTGGTGGTGGGGAGCGGGATGGAAGGGTTGCATTTCTTTGCGATCATCTGGTCATTAGCACTCTCCCTGAGAGCTCTTGAGACTAGCTCTTGAGTCGCGGTGGCGCAGTGGTTAGAATGCAGTACTGCAGGCTACTTCTGCTGATCACCGGCTGCCAGCAGTTTGGCAGATTGAATCTCACTAGGCTCAAGGTTGACTCAGCTTTCCATCTTTCCGAGGTGGGTAAAATGAGGACCCAGATTGTTGGGGGCAAGATGCTGACTCTGTAAACTGCTTAGAGAGGGCTGTAAAGCACTGTGAAGCGGTATATAAGTCTAAGTGCTATTGCTACTTGGAGAGTTATCTGTACCCTCAGGGTCACCTGAATCAGGATGCAATTGGGTTGTGGAATCTCCTTGGAACCTCCTGGAAGGGTTGTATTGTAAACTGGAGATAAGTGGTGTCTTATTCCTTCCCCTTTGTTGAGGAGGGGGTGTTCAATTCTAACATGGATTCTACCCCTCTTTTATCCCCGACCCCATTCCTGGTTTTCTGTTCTAGCTGGTGGATTTTTCCCTCTAAATATTTCCTTGTATTTCTGCAATCCTCAGGGATCTTCTGAGCATGCTGGTATCTTTGTGGATGTGGGTGGTGTTACTTGAGCTACATATAGATATACAAAGCAATACAAAGTCACAGCGGGTACGCAGGATTTCTTATTTGATAGAGCAATATAGCCTAGTGGGGTACATAATGCTTGACTGGGCCTGCTAGAAAGCCACACTCTCGTCTCGTGTTGCCCAACAAATCACTCTCCTCCACAACAGGTGCCTCGGACGCCATGGAATGGTGGAAAGCGAACGGAAAGGTTGAGGAAATTGCAAGGCAAAACTGTGCTTTGCGGGAGTCCAAAGTAAAAGAAAGGCTGTTTTAAGAAAATGTAATGTTGGAAGAGGACGAAGCGTTTGCACGACTCATGGGGTTGTCGCTGGCCATTTTTCACACTTTGGGGGAACTAAGTGCCCATTTTCTCTGGTCAGCTCTAATGACATATGAAATTGTTTTATACGGAGACACACATAAGCACATGGGGGTTGTTGCTTGGATTTAGACTAATCCTGAAATGGTGGTGAGGTTTTAAGGGAAAAGGGCATGCTATGATTAATCTCAGTCATGTGTTAATTTTACTTTTCAGAGTGATTTTATGTTATCTGTTCATCTATCTATTATTTATCTATCTATCTATCTATCTATCTATCTATCTATCTATCTATCTATCTATCTATCTATCTGTGATCTCTGTCTAAGATCTATCTGTCTATCTGTCTGTCCATCCATCCATCCATATTCTACTATATGTCTGTCTGCCTGCCTGCCTAACTATCTGTCGATGATCTGTCTGTCTATGATCTCTCCATCTGTTTGTCCATCCGTCCGTCCGTCCATCCATCTCTATCATCTACCTACTGTATCTGTCTGTCTGTTTGTCTGTCTGTCTATGATCCCTGTCTATCATCTATCTATCTATCTGTCCATCCATCCATCCATATTCTACTCTATGTCTGCCTGCCTGCCTGCCTGTCGAACTATCTGTTTATAATCTGTCTATCTATGATCTCTCTGTCTGTCTATCTGTCTGTCCTTCCTTCCTTCCATCCATCCATCCATACATCTCTATCCTCATCTATCTATCTATCTATCTATCTATCTATCTATCTATCTATCTATCTATCTATCTACCTACTACCTACCTACCATCTGTCCATCTGTATCTATTAGTCAGTCTCTCTGTCTGTCTGTCCGTCCATCCATCCATCCATCCATCGTTCTATCTATGACCTGCCCATTCATCCATCCATCTGAAAGTGCTTCTTTTTCAAACATTGCCTATTGTATTATTTCATTATCTTCCACAAAATATGGCCTACGATGGCCTTAAAAGGAATTCTTCTTCTCCTTCTTCTTTTTTTTTTAAGGAGAGGAGGGTGGAGATAAAGTTGTCAATATTAGCCATGATGGCAATATAGAACCAGAAGCTACCAAGAAGCAACCCTTTCTTTCCTATCCTGCTTGAAGGTTAGGTCATTATGAAAAATAAGTACTTGTGTATCAATGGTATTTCCAGAATTAGACTGCAGGTTGCTTCTGCACACAACTCTGGTTTGCTGACTTTTTTGTACCTGCCATCCTTCTGTCCATGTATTTACTGTCTTGCTCTTGTTCCTTGTTGCTAGACAACATGTCTTCTTCTCCTCCTCCTTCTGTGGTTGTTTCCATAGCATCCCCTTCATCCAAGCTCAGTTGGCAGGCAGTTCCCATACCTGTGGCTATATGTTTCTGCCTCTCCTCTCCCACCACAACCCCAAACACAGTGCTATTCCTCTTGAGGATTGACAAAGTGATTCTCCTCTTGTGGATTGACAAGAACAGCGAGAAAGTTGTCACTCTCGGTATCTGAAAAGTTGCAGAAGCTTCAGTGATTGGGCCTGTGAGGCGAGGGACAAATTCTCCAGCTCTAAATTGCATCCACTTTTAAAGCTCTGATGTTAGAGACCATTGATGGACATTTTCTATCCCACCCTGTAAGCCAAATACCACTATAATAAAAGATGGTTCCCCGTTCAATATATATATATACAGGAGATTGGGGGGGTCAGAAATGTCTCTTGCTTTAAGATCAACATGGATTGTGGAACGTCGTGTTTGTAGTGATTTAACAATAGGTTCAAGATTAGAAGCGCAAACATCAATGGCCTGGATCAAAGAGTAACTTTGCCAGCAAATAACTTTGGAGGCCGGTTTAGAAAAGGTGTAGGTATATAAATGGTTATAACCATTATTTTGCTATTGTGGAACATTCCTGCAATGCGCTAGCATACAGAAAAGAATGAATGGCATGGTTAATTTGAAACCAGATATTATTTGGAATGGGCAAAGAGAGGTAAAGGGAGGAGAGAACAAGCAGCTGCAAACACTCTTTCAGGAATCCTGAAAATATAGAACATAGACTAGAACATAGTCTAGACTAGACTAGACTTGACTTGACTTGACTTGACTTGACTTGACTTGACTTGACTTGACTTGACTTGACTTGACTTGAATTAGAGTAGAGGTAGCATAGAAGTAGCATGGGATGGGATGGGATGGGATGGGATGGGATGGGATGGGATGGGATGGGATGGGATGGGATGGGATAGAATAGAATAGAATAGAATAGAATAGAATAGAATAGAATAGAATAGAATAGAATAGAATAGAATAGAATAGAATAGAATAGAATAGAAATTCTTTATTGGCCAAGTGTGATTGGACACACAAGGAATTTGTCTTCGGTGCATAAATTCTCAGGGTACATAAAAGTGATAAGTGGCTAGAACATAGAACATTCAATAATAAGGTTGGAAGGGACCTTGGAGGTCTTCTAGTTCAATCCCCTGCATTTCAGACAAATGGTTGTCCAATCTCTCCTTGAAAACCTCCAGTGTTGGAGTGCCCGCAACTTCTGGATGCAAGTAGTTCCATTGGTTTATTGTTCTAACTGTCAGGAAATTCCTCCTCCGTTCTAGGTTGCTTCTCTTCTGGATGAGGGAGAAGTTCTAGGTAGGAAGTTTAATGTCAAAGGTATCTTCTGAGTCTTGCTTTGCAATTTAACTCTCTTTCTTTTTAGTGGGATCCTTCCCATAATTTTGGTAATTGGTGAGATATAGGATCCGTGGCTTGTTAGGGCTACCATAGTGGCTGCTCAGTGACTAAGATGCTGAGCTTGTCAATCAGAAAGGTTGGCAGTTCACCGGTTCAAATCCCTAGTAGAGGTCTCCTGCATGAGCAGGGGGTTGGACTAGTTGACCTCCAAGGTCCCTTCCAACTCTGTTATTTATTTATTTGTTTGTTTGTTTGTTTGTTTGTTTGATTTATATGCCGCCCTTCTCCAGAGACTCAGGGCGGCTTACAATGCATTAAGCAGTAGCCTTCATACTTTTGTATATACCTGCTTAGTAGGGCTTTCAGTCCCCCCACCCCAGCGGTGTTCTTTTTTATACAAAGTCAGTTATTGCCCCCGCAATCCGGGTCCTCATTTTATGTACCTTGAAAGGATGGGAGGCTGAGTCAACCTTGAGCCTGGTGAGATTTGAACTTGCAGTAATTGCAGGCAGCTGGTGCTACTTAACAGCACTTTAATCTGCTGCGCCACCAAGGCTGTTACTGTTACTTCAAGGAGTTCTAATGGCATACACGTACTTACATGTTTGTATGCAGTGTGTGTATTAATTTCAAAAAAAAACATACAAAAACATATACAGGAGCAGGGAGGGGCCAATCTTTGCCCAGATAATAAACCAGGAAAAAAGTAAATAGAATAATAATAAAAAAAACCTCATTTGAAAACATGTACCGGTTTGTTCCTAAAGGACAATTATGCAGATATGGGGAAAAAATGGGCTTAAACTTGGTAAAAAAATTCTTTTTGTTGTGTGTAGACTTTTATTGTGGGTCTTTGTAGATTCACAAGTGGGTTGAATGCAGAAAAAAATATATATAGAAGGAAAGAGACTGTACTGAGCTCCGTAATCCCAATGCTCGGATGGCAATTAGCCATTTATTTTAATAAGAGCAAACCCGAGCCATCTCTTATAAGCCTTCATTCTGCGATTGTTTAATGCTTGTTTTCTTTTATTGTTTGGCTAGCTACAGTGCCATCCAATTTTAAAAGAAAAAAGAGGAAAATTAATGCTTTATGAACACAGAACAATATTTAAAGGGGAGGGGGAAGAGAAAGAGGCCGTGTTTTTATGGTGTTTAATTCTATCTTGCTGTTTGGCGCACAGGAAGTATATATTTATTGTACCCCCATGTAAATATAAATCTCCTTCAGTCATTAATCTGGAAAAGTGCTTTGTAGCTATGTCTCTAACCTCACCATAGTTATACACAGTGGTGAAATCCATTTTTTTTTTACTACCGGTTCTGTGGGCGTGGCTTGGTGGGCATGGTGTGGCTTGGTGGGCATGGCAGGGAAAGGATACTGCAAAATCTCCATTCCCACCCCACTCCAGGGGAAGGATACTGCAAAATTTCCATTCCCACCCCATTCCAGGGGAAAGATATTGCAAAATCCCCATTCTTTCCCCTCCTGGGGGAAGGGTATTGTAAAATCTCCATTCCCACCCCACTCCAGGGGAAGGATACTGCAAAATCTCCATTCTTTCCCCTCCTGGGGGAAGGGTATTGTAAAATCTCCATTCCCACCCCACTCTGGGGCCAGCCAGAGGTGGTATTTGCCGGTTCTCCAAACTGCTCAAAATTTCCGCTACCGGTTCTCCAGAACCTGTCAAAACCTGCTAGATTTCACCCCTGGTTATACACCAGTCCTATCCTACTAAGGGCCACACTGGCTGATTCCTGATTTGACAATTTAAGTTATGCCTTTACATATACTAAATCTAATCTAGAATATGCCAATCGTAACATGCACACCGCTTAAGCTTTATAGGTGATATATGTGATTGTCTTGCTTGATGCTTTAAAAACATGAGTGAATCAGGGGAACTGTTAAGAGGAAACCAAACCAACCAACGAGAGATGAAAAATATTTGGGGAATGAGTTGGGTGCAGTGGTTAGAAAGCAGTATTGCAGGCTAACTCTGCCCACAGCCAGGAGTTTGATTCTGACCAGCTCAAGGTTGATTCTGCCTTCCATCCTTCTGAGGTTGGTAAAATGGGGAGCCAGATTGTTGGACGCAATAGGCTGACTCTGTAAACCGCTTAGAGAGGGTTGTAAGGCACTACGAAGTGATATATGTCTTAAGTATTATAGCTACTTTCCTTCCTTCCTTCCTTCCTTCCTTCCTTCCTTCCTTCCTTCCTTCCTTCCTTCCTTCCTTCCTTCCTTCCTTCCCCCTTCCCTTCCCTTCCCTTCCCTATCCATCCATCCATCCCAGCTCAAGGTTGATTCAGCTTTCCATCCTTCCAAGGTCGGTAAAATGAGGATCCAGATTGCTGGGGGAAAGAGGCTAACTTTGTAAGAGGGCTGTAAAGCACTGTGAAGTGGTATATAAGTCTAAGTGCTATTGCTATTTTATCCTATATGGTACATTTCCGAAAGGAAAGCTTTTTTTTTTTTAATGAATGCTCTCATTTGAAATATATATATTTTTAAAGATGTTGCACTGAGTTCATTGCACTGAAAAGGAAATAATGTGTTGGCTATTTGAATGCTTGGACAGTTATCTGTGGTGTAACCGCAGTAATTGTTAATGCATGGTATGTGATCCTATGGCTGAAGGATCTGACCTCCCTTATACTACTTGGAGGACCCTGAATAGAATAGAATATAATTTTTTATTGGCCAAGTGTGATTGGACACACAAGGAATTTGTCTTTGGTGCATACACTCTCAGTGTACATAAAAGAAAAGATACGTTCGTCAAGAATCATAAGATACATCACTTAATGATAGTCATAGGGGACAAATAAGCAATCAGGAAACAATCAATATCAATATAATAGGTTGAGAGTTGGAAAGCCTATGTGTAAAACCAATATACTTGAGTGGAGGCTCTTAGTGGATAACAAGAAGAATGTGGAAAGACACAGAGCTTGGCCAATCTGCTGATACGTTGGCTACTATCAGAAAAATGTACTGATAATTACTTTGTTGTTGTTGTTGTTAGTTGCGAAGTCATGTCTGACCCATCACAACCCCATGGATAATGTTCCTCCAAGCCTTCCTGTCCTCTACCATCCTCTGAAGTCCATTTAAACTCACACCTACTGCTTCAGTGACTCCATCCCGCCACCTCATTCTCTGTCGTCTCCTTCTTCTTTTGCCCTCAATCTTTCTCAGTATTAGGCTCTTCTCTAGTGAGTCCTTCCTTCTCATTAGGTGGCCAAAGTATTTGAGTTCCATCTTCAGGATCCATCCTTCTAAAGAGCAGTCAGGTTGATCTCCTCTAGGACTGACAGGTTTGATCGCCTCGCAGTCCAAGGTACTCTATAATTACTTATTTTTGGCCAATTGAAGCCAAGAAGGTGGCTTCAATCTGGCAGTTTAAAATTTAATCTAGATATGGAAGATGAAGAAAAAAGTGAAGGCGAAAATATGTGTCTCGGGATAATGTTGCAGGATCCAATCTGGGTCGGTCACTAGGACCAGGGATTTAGTTTTCTGAGCTTTCAGATTCATACTGGAGCCCATCTTCAGGGAACTTCTCTCCAGCAGAGTGTGTGGTAGAGAGAAGTTCCCTGAAGATGGTCTCCAGCATGAGTCCAAAAGCTCGGAAGACTAAACCTTTGGTCCTGGTGACTGACCCAGACTGAATCCTGCAAAAAAATTTGTGATCCTAAGAATAATGGATTCTAGAAATTATGGATAGGTTAAATTGGAAAGCCATGAGCAAGATCAATGTATGGCATGGATAACTTGTTACAAGTCTGCTACCATTGTTATAGGAAAAATGACGGACTAGGTCAAGCTCTTCAATGCAGGAAAGAGTTTATTGCGCAAGGTTCAAACAGTCCAAAGACAGCGAAGGGTCTGAACAAAGATGGCTGATTTTGACCAGATATTTATACAGTATAAAGGCAAAGTTATTACGAAGAGTGCAACATTTCACACGTAGAAGTTACCCTTTAATCTACCTCTAGGAAAGACATAACAGCCCTTTTCCCACAGGCTCAGGTTCTCAGCTCCGGAGCTCAAGACATAATAAAAGGAGAAAGGCGCCTCACGAGCAGTAAAGAGGACAGAATCTCTAGAATCTCCATGACATTTGGGGTGTAATAAACATTAAACAACAGGATGTATCTGTTTAGGGTCAGTTTGCCCCTTTTACAATTCTGTACCTACGTCAAATACCGTTTGTCATCTCAGCACCTTGGCACGGAAGAGGCACTTCTGTCTTGACCAAAGATTTGGATTTTTAATATTTGAGTTTTATCCCAATATCAACTCTTAGCCTGACTCACCATCAGCTATGATCTCTTCTCGAAAGAAGCCAGCAAAGATAGATCAATCAATTCTTTGGATGATTATAAAACCACTTGCTATTTCTTTCAACTTTTGGTAAACTCCATTTATTACTTTCAGATGCATTTCATCCGCTCCGGGCTAAAGTCTGGCAGATGGGCATCACTCTGACTCACTCTGCCTTGCCACCCTGAGTTTATCATGTGACAAAACAGACGGGACTATCTGTGCTTTTTAAGAACCATCAGGCACCACTACTCTCCTAGAAGTTGGAGGAGCGATTGTTTTGTCATTTTCCTGAATTAAAAAAAAACCTCAAGACTCCATCAAACTGTGCTTGCTTCCTGATGACTTCATGAAAATATTCACGTAGAGTTTTCTTGACAGCTATACAGAAATGGTTTGCCAGTGTTTGGGGGTGGGGCGGATATATTTTTAACTTCCTTCCCTAGCTTATAGAGTTTGTATTTTATAAATATTTCCTATTCAAAATATTTACCGTATTTTTCGGAGTATAAGATGCACCTACCTTTTTTGGTGAGGAAAACAAGAAAAAGAAATCTGCCTCCGCCTCCCAACAATTTTGCCTCATTGCAGCAAACAGTAAATAGCTTGCTTTACTTTCATTTTTGTTTTCATCATAGCTTGATTAGCACAAGAAAAAAAATCTTCTCCCAGCAATTTACCTCTTTGCAGCAAGCAGCAGAGGCCCAGGCAGCAATAGGCAATGGCAATCCCTGCAGCCTGAAACAGCTGAGAGTCGGGAGGCCGATCCAACGGACAATCAACTTGTGCTAATTAGGCTGTGCTGAAGCTGAAACGAGCTATTTCTTCTTGCTGCTTGCTGCAAGGAGGTAACTGCTGGGAGGCAGAGGCCAAAGGGTGGGGGCCAGTGGGTGAGCAGGGCTACATTTGTTGTATAAGACGCACCTAAATTTTCACCCCCTTTTTTGGGAGAAAAAGGTGCGTCTTATACGCCGAAAAATACGGTAGATATACTGATCCTGTTCGGCTTCTAACCCAAGACAGAATAGACTAGTGTTGGCAACCGCACATCCCAAAGTACAGATTGTCCTCAACTTACATTGCATTTTCCATTCTTTCTTCTTCTTTCCCTTTCTTCTTTTTCCTTCTTTCCATGGTGTGATCTGACAGTGACAAGGGAGAGCTCCCTCAATTTTATATCAGGGAGCCACTGCTCTGAGAGGAACATCAGATTTGGCATGGTTACCACCTTTAAAGCGCTCCATGGCTTAGGACCCGGGTACTTGCGGGATCGCCTACTACCACCAATAGCCTCCCACCGGCCGGTACGCTCCCATAGAGAGGGGCTCCTCCGGGTGCCGTCAGCCAAACAATGCCGACTGGCGGCCCCCAGGGGGAGAGCCTTCTCTGTGGGGGCACCTACTATCTGGAACGAGCTCCCCCCAGAGATACGGAGGATCCCGGATCTGCGCACCTTCCGCCGCGCCTTAAAGACCTTACTATTTCACCAGGCCGGCCTGGCCTAATTTTCCCCCTCTTTTATAAAAGATTTTTAAAATTTTAAATATCTTTTAGTATTTATATATTCAATTTTAAATTGGTTTTAAAAGTTTGGGGTTTTAAATTTGTCGGGGCCAAAATTATTTAATTTGATTTTATTCTATTTTTTAAATTTTGTATTGTATGTGTTTTTATTGTTTGGCTGTGCACCGCCCTGAGTCCTTCGGGAGTAGGGCGGTATAGAAATCTAATAAATAAATAAATAAATAAAATAAAATGTGACCACTTCAGTGGTGGGATTCAAATAATTTAACAACCGGTTTTCTGCCCTAATGACCGGCTGGGTGGGTGTGGCCATGGGGTGTGACAGGCAGCTCACGGCCTCCTGCACCCCCCTGGGAGCAAAAACAGGGCACGGGGGTATGTGCGCCACACCCCTCATGTGCCTCGTTTTGGGCCTAGTAGGCCTCCCTGCAGCCTTCTGGGAGCAAAAACAGGCCACCCGGGGGGGAGGGGAGTGCCACACCCCTGCACCCTGTTTTGGGCCCAGTAGGCCTCCCTGCAGCCTTCTGGGAGCAAAAACAGGCCACCCGGGGGGGAGGGGAGTGCCACACCCCTGCACCCTGTTTTGGGCCCAGTAGGCCTCCCTGCAGCCTCCTGGGAGCCAAAATAGGGTGCGTGGGGACTTCTGGAAAAGGGGCGGGGCAGGGAGGGGTGGAGCCAGCCAGCAATTTAAGAACCAGCTTGACCAAAGTGGTGCGAACCGGTTGAATCCCACCACTGGACCACTTCCCTGCTCTGAATGATCTGGGATAGGCCCACAGCCCTCATGAAATCCTGAGCCATCTCAAATCCCATTCCTGGAGAAGGCAGAGTGAAGTCCTCCAAGACCAGAAGTCTAGAGAACTCCACTGTCCACACAGAAATGGAGTTAAAGATCTCAACCAGGGAGGTTGCTGGACACCAGGGTACAACAGCAATAATCCCAACAGATCCTTAGTGAACAGGGTTCCACATCTGGTGATTAATGGTGCAGTGTCCTTAAAAGCTGTAGGAGACTCCTGGATGACAATTGCCAAACTCCAGAGTTGCAGCTTATGCCACACCTGAAACACACAAGGTTATATTTCTGAAAAGATTATCAACACTTACGTTTATCCTTATGACAGCCTGACTTGGCATTCAGAAGCAGCAGTCAAAAGCAGATCCACTGAATGGGTCCTGGGATTGAGACCAAGGAGCTGGAACATAGAACTGGTTTAAGAAATCATCCCACTCCCACCATATCTCCATGTCCAATCACCACAATACTACATTTCCCCACCATCATGGCAGTGACCTGGGATTAGTTTCCAGTTATAGGTGGTTGCTGGGGGAGGGAAATGAGTGGACAGAATTAACTGGATACAGGATATAACTGGCTGTGTGGTTTGTTTGTTTGTTTTTTAATTTGATTTATATGCCGCCCTTCTCTGGAGACTCCGGGCGGCTTACAATGTGTTAAGCAATAGCCTTCATACTTTTGTATATTTATACAAAGTCAGCTTATTGTCCCCACAAACTGGGTCCTCAATTTACCTACCTTAGAAAGGATGGAAGGCTGAGTCAACCTTGAGCCTTGGAGAGATTTGAACCAGCAGAAATTGCAGGCAGCTGAATGATAATAACAGGCTATTAGTCTGCTGTGCCACCAGGTTCTTATAAAGTTTTGAAATTTTGTATGCTATGGTTATGTTTCTTATCATTTTTCCCCTACCTGTTGTTGAATATAGTTCTTCCTTTTTTACAAGGAATGGAATGGGCTGGACTGGATTGGACTGGACTGGACTGGACTAGACTAGACTAGAATAGTTGGAAGGGACCTTGGAGGTCTTCTAGACCAACCCCCAGCTCAGGCAGGAAACCCTATACCAATTTCAGACAAATGATTAGCTAATCTCTTCTTAAAAACTTCCAGTGTTGGAGCATTCATAAATTCTGGAGGCAAGTTATTCCATGGATTAATTGTTCTAACTGTCAGGAAATTTCTCCTTAGTTCTAAGTTGCTTCTCTCCTTGATGAGTTTCCATCCATTGCTTCTTGTCCTGCCCTCAGGTGTTTTGACTCCCTCTTCTTCATGGCAAACCCTGGCCGTGGTGGCTCACCAGGCCTGGTGGCTCAGCAGACTAAAAGCATTGTGATTAACACCAGCTGTCTGCAATTACTGTAAGTTCGAATCTCCCCAGGCTCAAGGTTGACTCAGCCTTCCATCCTTTCTAAGGTGTGTAAATTGAGGACCCAGTTTGTGGGGGCAAGAAGCTGACTTTGTATAAATATACAAAGGTATGAAGGCTATTGCTTAACGCATTGTAAGCCACCCTGAGTCTCCAGAGAAGGGCGGCATATAAATCAAATTAAAAAAAAAAAAAACCCTAATGTAAGGGGGGGGAAAAGATGGAGAAAAAAAATGCATTTTTAATACAACCTTTTCTCTTCCTTCTGTCTCTTTCTTTTTCTAGCTCTGCTTGGTGTTCAGCTGGACAACACCTTAGCTGTTCTGGAGATGGACTTGCTTTCTGGGACTTACCTCTTGGCAGTCTTACTGGTCTGCGTCGTGTTTCAGTCAGGCGCTCAAGAGAAGAATTACACCGTGAGGGAGGAGTTACCGGAAAATGTCCTTATTGGCAACTTGCTGAAGGATCTCAACCTGACCCTTGACCCCGATGTGCCCCTTTCATCCCCGCTTCAATTCAAGCTCGTGTACAAGACTGGCGATGTCCCCCTCGTCCGTGTGGAGGAGAATACCGGGGAAATATTCACCACGGCCAACCGCATCGATCGGGAAAAGCTTTGCTCTGGCATTTTTAGTGAGAACCGTTGTTTTTATGAGGTGGAAGTCGCGGTTCTTCCTGATGAGGTCTTCAGGCTGGTCAAGATTCGATTCCTGATTGAGGATATAAATGACAACGCTCCTCTTTTCCCATCCACGGTCATCAATATCTCCATCCCCGAGAACACTGCGATCAATTCCCGCTATTCTGTCCCATCGGCTGTTGATCCCGATATTGGAGTGAATGGCATTCAACATTATGAACTCCTTAAGGTGAGTGGTAGTCCTTTGGCTGAAAAGAATGCTCAGTTTTCCCCCCCTATTCATCTTTTCTTGCTTTTTTTCCCTCTCTCATGCTTTCTTTCTTTCTTTCTTTCTTTCTTTCTTTCTTTCTTTCTTTCTTTCTTTCTTTCTTTCTTTCTTTCTTTCTTTCTTTCTTTCTTTTTCCTCCTCCTCCTCCTCCTCCTCCTCCTCCTCCTTCCCTTTTATCCGAAGAAGGCAATTTAAATGGTTCCGTTTTCTAAGCATTTCTCTTCATTTCTGTTACTACCTGCTAAATGTCTATGGAGATTCTCAGTCATGGTCACAGTTGTCTCAAAAGTGTTTTTTTCCAAAAGGCAACTGGATATTGTTTGTTTTTCCTTGAAGACGTTTCGCTTCTTCAGCCAAGGAGCTTCTTCGGTTCTCCACCCTTCAGTCAGAACTGAAGAAGCTTCTTGGATGAGATGCAAAACGAGGAAAAACAAAGAAAGTCTGGTCGCCTTTTGGAAAAAGCACCTTTGCTGCTACTTTCTGCTGTTCTATCTGGCTGAAAGACACACAATTAAAGATGGTAGAATGAGGAAGGGCGTTACCGCTTGTTGGCTGCACCAAAAGTGTTGGCGAAAATGATTGGGTGTGCATAAGCTCCTTCCCATCTGAGCACCAGTCATCCTATTATCAGAATCAATTCTTTGTTTTTCATTTAAGCCACTTGGCGTGGGCCATCTATTGAGTGAGAAAGTTACACTGTGGGGGAAAAGTTAAAAAAAGGACTTGACACAGAGAAGGTAGACAGAAGGAAAAACATAATCTCTCCTCACTGCCATCCAGAGGTGGTATTTTTATTTTTATTTTTATTTATTTTTATTTTATTTATTTATTTATTTCATCAAGCATGCATTTTATGACAGATACAAGTGTAAACATAATTATAAATACATGAAATGGATACGAATAAAGGAAAACATTAGGACAGGGATTGTAGGCACGCTGGTGCGCTTATGCACGCCCCTTACAGACCTCTTAGGAATGGGGTGAGGTCTATAGTAGACAGTCTAAGGTTAAAGTTTTGGGGATTTGGGGAAGAAACCACAGAGTCAGGTAGTGCATTCCAGGCGTTGACAACTCTGTGGCTGAAGTCGTATTTTCTGCAGTCTAGTTTGGATCGGTTTACCATGAGTTTGTATCTATTGTGTGCTCTTGTATTGTTTTGGTTGAAGCTGAAGTATTCATTGGCTGGTAGGATATTGTAGCAGATGATTTTATGTACTATGCTTAGGTCGGATCGAAGACGGCAAAGTTCAAAGTATCCAGCCAGTTCAGACAGGTTCATCCGGTTCGGACCCAAACCGGTAGCGGAAATCGCCGGTGGGCCTGCCAACCTCCCCGGCTCTATGCCATCCTATTTAGGCACATTTTTGTGTCTGGGCACATGCACGGAAGGCACACATGCCAGCAAAAGATATGCACAGAAGGCCAGCACATGTGGACGGGGCACGTGTGAGTGGAGCTAGCACGTGCGCACCCAGTCACATTTGCGAACTGGTAGAGAAAATAAGTGAATACTACCCCTGCTGCCATCTACCTATCCTTGGAATCCCAGCTGAGATGGATTGCAGGATACTGCAATTTATCCCGTCTTTGCCACCGCATAATTTAAAGAAGTAAGGAAATTTAAGTCTCAAGTCCCACATACAGCTAGTCTAGTTCAAAGAAACAAGATCTGTGCAGATTTCAATAAGGAACTTTTAGCGCTAGTCTGGGGTAAAAGGAAAAAAAACCAAAAATAAACCCCTATGTGAGAAATTTGCCAGCCTCGTTTATAAAGAGTTCATTCAGGTGGAGTCTCTTTGAAGGATGTGAAATGCTTCTTAGCAGGTTTTCTTAGCCACCTGGGCTGAGCTGGTCGTTGATGGGATTAGCTGCCAATGGACCCCCTTCCTGCCTTGATTGTTCTTCTCTACTCACCCCCTTTATTCTTTTCAATCTCTTCCACATTCAAGCAATTTTCACGCCTTCTCCCATTTTGGTACTACTCTGTGAATGCTAAATGGTCAGCTCCTTAAGAGATAGCTGTGCTTAGATGTCTTTTTTTTTCTTTTTTTTTCTTTTTTTTTTCAAGGGACTTGAAGCCTTTTTAAAATTATGATTAATTGCCAGGGAGAAACTGGATGTAGGGATGATACTTAGTCAACGTGACCAGAAGCTCTAGCTGTGAAGCGTACGAAAACCAACAAGGGAACCCCATGGAATTAGATATGCGCTGAAGCAAATTAACTTTCTCAGGGAAGCAAAAATGAAGCTTTCTAACTGTCTGGCTCGGCCAGCATGCTTTGGTAATGCTTGGGTAGATTAACAGAAAAAGGAAAGGAAAATTTAGTCTTGTATACACAAAGCAACTCTAACAATGCCTTTTCTATATATAAAAAAACCCCCAGTAGAATAGCTGGCATACATGTTCTTTATATGCTCTGGGTCCTTCCTTCCTTCCTTCCTTCCTTCCTTCCTTCCTTCCTTCCTTCCTCCCTTTTTTCCTCCCTTCCTTCCTCCCTCCCTTCCTTCCCCTGTGAAGCCAACTGTAGGCTGTTAGTAGGGAAGTGGAAGTCTTTGTGATTATATTCAACCGTGAAACTTCCTGGTAGAATTGAAGTCCTTCCTTCCTTCCTTCCTTCCTTCCTTCCTTCCTTCCTTCCTTCCTTCCTTCCTTCCTTCCTTCCTTCCTTCCATCCATCCATCCTTCCTAACTTCCAGTGATGGGGCACCCATAACTCAAGTGAGGTACTAATACCACTCTATAAAGCCTTAGTAAGATCACACCTAGAGTACTGCACGCTATAAAAAAAAAGATGTTGAGACTCTAGAAAGAGTGCAGAGAAGAGCAACCAGGATGATTAGGGGACTGGAGACTAAAACATATGAAGAACGGTTACAGGAACTGGGCATGGCTAATCTATTGAGGAGAGGGACCAGGGGAGACAGGATAGCAATCTTCCAATATTTGAGGGACTGCCACAGAGAGGAGGAGGTCAAGCTGTTTTCCAAAACACCTGTAGGCCAGACAAGGAATAATAAATGGAAATGGAACAAGGAGAGATTCAACCTGGAAATAAGGAGAAATTTTCTGACAGTGAGAACAATCAACCAGAGGAACAGAAGTTGCCTTCGGAAGTTGTGGGAGCTTCATCACTTGAGACTTTCAAGAAGAGATTGGACTGCCATTTGTCAGAAACGGTGTATGGTCTCCTGCTTGGGCGGGGGGTTAGACTAGATAACCTACAGAGTCCCTTCCAACTCTGTTAATCTGTTAAACTTCTGAAGACAAGCCATCCTACTGGTTGATTGTTCTCACTGTTAGGAATTTTCTCCTTAGCTCTAGGTTGCTTCTCCTTGATTAGTTTAATTCTATTGTATGGATATTGGATATTTCTTAATGAAAGTGGTTCTGATGACTGACCCAGATTGGATCCTCGCTCTTATGGGTCAGGTAGATATGACTGGCAAGAGATGGTCCCTCAGATAACCTTTACTTGCACACAAGATTTTTTTTTTCTTTCCTTTATGAAATGACTGAACTAATAGAGCTGTGTTCGCAAAGCAAAATGTTGTTTAGTATTGCTTTCAAATAGTTTTTATTACTGGGTCCATTTTTCCTGTGCTTTCTGATTCTGCAAACTTCCTTCCAGAAGTAACCTGTGGAATTAAAAGGTCCCAACTTTTACTTCTTACAAAGAGTTTGGTTCCTTAAATGATTAGCCAGGCATTGGTGGAAAATGGGAAGACAATCCAATGATTAGATGGTCTCTTTATGAAATATATCTTCCCCGAAAATAAGACAACCCTGATAATAAGCCCAATCGGGCTTTTGAGCTCATGCGCTAAAATAATCCCCCCTGAAAATAAGCCCTCCCCAAAAATAAGCCCTCCCCCAAAATATTTAAATGCATGCACAGCCATTTCCTCTGGTTAGGGTTAGGGAGACAGAGCTGGAAATTAGGTAAGATGGCAAGAGTAGCCCAGTCTTGCTCCACGTGCCCCAAAATTATAAGCCCTCCCTGAAAATAAGGCCAAGTGCTTATTTTGGGGTTCAAAAAAATATAAGATGGGGTCTTATTTTCAGGGAAACATAGTAGCTTCAGAGTCTGTGACAACCAAAGTAATAATAGTACACTAATATTACAAAATTAGTACAATAATATTATTGTCTGTGGCTGAACGTTATCTAGTTTCTTGTTGGTTTAAAAATGAGGGGACATTAATGAAAATTGCAAGAAAATTGCGTGGAGTTTATTTATTTCGTTTGGAGATTTTCAAAAAAACCCGAGTCTTTATAAATTGTTCAAAACGATGCATTTTTATGTGTCGTAGAATAAAGATTCAATTCAATTGAAGAGATGGAATGAGAAATGAAAACAGCAGGATTCTTATTTTTTAAAAAAGAAAAAGAAAAGAAAATAGTAGACTTAGTTGCCTTTTGCTCGAAGGGAAAGAAGAAAATGCTTTTATAACTCAGCTGCAAATGCTTCTAGAGAGGAAGAGGAACCATTTAATAAATGAGAAGATATTAATGAGGGTTTGAAACAGCTGAGTTATTAGATAGCTCTTTAAAAGGAAAAAAAAGTAAATGGAAGAGCAAAAAAGGATCAGATTTTTTTTTATCCAGCAGAAGAAAATAAATGGCATATAAATAAATGGCTTTGCCAAGAAATATTTGCCAGCAAATATAGAGGGATAATGGATTTTTTTTTTCTTTTTTGAAAAAAAATAGTTCATTAAATTTGTTTTGGCCAAGATTACCAGTTCTGCTAAAGTTGTATGGGGTGAACTGTACTGTGCTGCAAAAGTGAGAGAGTTGCTTCAGGCAGTATATCTTGAACAGTAGCAGTAGTAAATTTGGAATCAAAATTACGAATGCTACTCATTATGCATTCCATGCACACTGTATATTAACTTTAATATATATTAACTCCTCTTTGAATATGGGGGACACTGTTGTTTTTCTCTAGTACTGAGACTAGATTCAATAGCCGTTTGGGCCAATAGCTACACTTGGACTTGATAAGCACGAATATCAGGTGATATAAATAACCCATGATAACATAGAATAGAATAACAGGAACACATGAGCTCACGCTGGAGCTGAGCTCATGTGCCCACCGATATGGCTATGTGTGCCACCTGTGGCACATGTACCATAGGTTCGTCATCATGGGAATAGAATAACAGAATTGGAAGAGACCTTGGAGGTCTTCTAGTCCAACCCCCTGCTTAGGCAGGAAACCCTACACCACTTCAGATAAATGGTTATGCAACCTCTTCTTAAAAACTTCCAGTGTTGGAGCATTCACAACTTCTGGAGGCAAGTTATTCCACTGATGAATTGTTCTAACCATCAGGAAATTTCTCCTTAGTTCTAAGTTGCTTCTCTCCTTGATTAGTTTCCACCCATTGTTTCTTGTCCTACCTTCAGGTGCTTTGGAGAATAGTTTGACTCCTGTAGTCAAAATATTCTATAGCAGAATTGGGCTAATTCTGGCCTGTAAGAGACCTCGTGAATACAATTTTGGAAATAGCGGACATATTTAATTAAGACTGCAGATCACTGAGATGAAAGACATTGAAATAGCTTGGCTCCCTCTTCTTTGTGGCAACCCCTGAGATATTGGAAGACTGCTATTATGTCACCCCTGGTCCTTCTTTTCATCAAACTAGACATACCCAGTTCCTGCAACCATTCTTCATATGTTTTAGCCTCCAGTCCCCTAATCATCTTGGTTGGTCTTTGTTGATATTGAACAGGGGTGTCAAACCCATGTCGTCACGGCAGCGTCATGTGATGTATTGTGATTTTTTCCGCCTTCGCTAAACCGGGCATGGATGTGGCCAGCACATGACACATCCGACCCACGGGCCGTGAGTTTGAGACCCCTGATCTAGAATTCTTCACACGGTGTTTAAATGGTGGTCTAACGGTGTTGCAACCAAATCCTGAGATGTGAAATCTGACAGTTCCTACTTTGACTCACATATCTGCTATCACAACTCAATCAGGGCCTTTGTGAGAAGGGGTTTTTCTTGGATTCAAGTCTGCCCTGCAATATGGGAAAACATTGAACACACTTATAAGGTTGCTGAGAAATGTGAAACTATAGTACATGTAGATATTTTTTTTTTCCCAGGCACTTGCAAACTCCTCTTGGAATTGATGACTGGATTTCATATCACATGATTTCTTTAAGGATAATTGATTTGATGCATGGGGATCATGGACAGAATACACTGAGCCCAACTTGTTGAGACCATTCAATCCTTACTGGTGCATTTATTTTCCTGAGAAGATTGGTTTCTCCGTGTAGGGATGTCTTTTTGCTCCATTTGATTAGTTCTTCCTGCTGATGTTTCTCTCTTATAAGAGAATATGTTATTTTGGGCAGTATCACAAGAGGACAAAGGAGCCCATCCTTTTCCCTATAGGTTAAGGCCCAGGGATGGGCTTCAAAATTTTTAGCAAGGGTTTCTCTGCCTGGTTGCTGGGTGGGCGTGACCATGGCGGGTGTGGCCTAGTCGGCCTCCTGCACCATGGCAGTGGGGGGGGCATTTTACCCTCCCGGGCTCTGGAAGCTTTCCTCGAGCTTCCAAGAGGGTAAAAACAGCCTCCCCAGGCTCTGGAGGCCCTCTGAAGGCCGGAAATGAGCCCGTTTTCGGCCTTCCTGGACTTCCAGTAGGCCCGTTTTTTGCCCTCCCCAAGCTCACCCTGCATTTACCTGCATCCAAAATGGGCTGTATGGGGACTCCTGGGAGGGGGGGAGGGGCCAGCCAGGAGTGGGATTTAGGGGTTCTTCAAACTGCACAGAATCTTAGCTAGAGGTTCTCCTGAACCCCTGCGAACTCCCAGCAGCCCACCCCTGCTTAAGCCATTATTGAAATGACAGCAGATGTGCAGGTCGAAGTAGGAACTTTCAAACTCACCCTCTCAGGATTTAATTGCATCACCATTAACTGTGTAGCCCAAGATTCACTGGGATCCACTGGTGATTCTGTTCTCTACTGGTGAGACTGCTTGCATCAGTGAGATTGTCATAAACTGTGGCTCTCCAGCCCATTTAGATTCATGCTGCAGCGGATTTGATTTAAGAGTGAACTTTTCAACTCATTAACATAATCAATGGGTTGCGTTGCCGCCAAGTCTATCCTTAGACCTCCCCAAGCATTCTAGCCAGGTTTTATTTGCTTCCTTTTAATAAACTTAAGGTGTTTGTCATTGATGGCCGTAGACCAAGTTGTTGAGATGGTACACTACTATAACAGTAAATGCTGATGTAACAAGAAACTGAAGACATCACTCGGACCAGTTTCATGGAGACATGGATGAAGTCCATTGATCAGTTCGTGAACATGATGTGAACATTTTTTTTTTAAAGTAGATGTCCTTGCAAAAATGGGAATATATTGAGTCAAAGTCAGATTCTAAATACTTTTAATTGGGCTGTAGGGAATGGCTGTAGTAAAGAATAGGCAGAAATCCACTAAAATATATATTTCTGTTTTAATACTCCACAACTGCCTAACAGTTTATGGTCCACATGTCACAACATAAATGTTGAAATATAGTCATTATTAAAAAGAGAGAGACGCATCATCATAAAATAGACATTTGACTTAGATGAGTAAAGAATGAGGCAGTTTCTGATCTTTTGGATGACTAAAATGCATGGAATTACTGTGATTTACCTGCTAACTTAAATCATCATCATCATCTTTTAACAACCCAATAATCCACAATAAAACACAATGAACACAATAAAACTGTTAAGTGGCCAGATGCCCTTCCTGTCACCAATGCGGAGTTTTGTTCAGCAGATATATTCTCATCGTGCCCAGAGAGAGAAATATCTGCCTCTACCTAGGATCAAACTCACAGCCTCCTGATTGTGAGGCGAGAGCTCCACTTCTAGGCCACCGCGCCACTCCACCTACTAGCTTATAAATGTATGTGTTTAACTAAGTTGAGATAACAACAAATAATTGTAATAGGTAGAAGTAATTGTTATATAATGGCAATATACCAAAAGCCAGGGATCAATAAATAAGGGCACACTTTTCCCCAAAACCAACCTTCAAATTGCTGGTTCAATAATGCTGTCTCCGTGTATTTATGGCAAGAGTTGGGACCCGAATCGTAAACATTGGATTTGGATTCGGCAAATAGATTGATGTTTTTCTTTTTTCCCTTTTGTTAAACCTTTTCTCTTTCCTGCTCATTAGTTTATTTTAAAAATTTATAAATAATGTTTTCCCAAGGCAGCTTACAGCAACAAACTCTTATGCACCAACGTATAATGATAATAATCATACATTAATACAGTACTGGAAACGCACACAATAGAAACCTAATAAAACATTAATAAAAGAGCGGCGGTTAAAAATATCACCGCACAGTATTAAAATCCAATTCTGCTATAAGCTTAACACTTAAAGTGAAACATTCCCACCCATTCAAAGGGTGGCCTAAATAAATCTTTAGGACTTTATTAAAAGTGGGAGTGCAGATCTGACACACACCCCACATGGCAGACTACTCTAAAAGCTTGGGAGCCTCTGCAGAGGTGGTATTCAGCTGGTTCGTACCAGTTCGGGCGAACTGGTAGCGAAGATTCCACCCTGGCTCTATCATGTCCTATTTAGGCACATTATCGAGGCCGGCTGCCTGCACGGAAGGTGTTTGAGTGAGCCAAGCACATATGCGGAAGGCAGTGGTGGGTTTCAATTTTTTTTTACTACCAGTTTTGTGGGCGTGGCTTGGTGGGCGTGGCATGGCTTGCTGGGCATGGCAGGGGAAAGATACTGCAAAGTCCCCATTCCCACCCCACTCCAAGGGAAGGTTACTGCAAAATCCCCATTCCCACCCCACTCCAGGGGAAGGTTACTGCAAAATCCCCATTCCCACCCCACTCCAGGGGAAGGTTACTGCAAAATCCCCATTTCTTCCCAATCAGCTAGGACTCGGGAGGCAGAGAATAGATGGGGGCGGGGCCAGTCAGATTTTTTACTTCCGGTTCTCCAAACTACTCAAAATTTCCGCTACCGGTTCTCCAGAACTGGTCAGAACCTGCTGAAACCCATCTCTGGTGGAAGGCCGGGTGCTTGCATGGAAGGTATGTGCGCAAAACAAGCGTGCGTGCAAAGCTAGTGTGTGCGCATGGGGCGAACCAGTGGTAAAAGTATTGGAAAAGGTCCTTTTGGGGGGGAGGGTTAAATTCAACAAGAACTCTAAAGAGAGGGTGAACGAGGAGAAATTCCTTTCTCATGTGAGCCGATTCCTGCAGGGTCAACTAACTCAATCCCAAATGATTGAGGACACTCTACTTATCAGAATCATTTCAGCCTAACATTTCTTCCCGCTCCCTTGTTCCTTCCAAAATAAATACTCCTATCACTATGTCGGTCCCTTTATCCATCAAAGAGTGACAAGGAATCCCCAGGGAAGGAAGGAAGATCTTTTATGCGTATTGCCCAAATATGCTATGAGTAAAACATGAATGTTAGATTAACTATAGACTTGCCACCTCTTCTGTTTTTTTCAAGGGACGGTTCATTGTTTAAGATCAAATGTAGTGTAGCGTTAATAAGTAATGTAGGTTGCTCCACCCCTTAGCTTTGGGAGATTGAATCCAAGCTTGAACTGAACCTCGGATTCCCTATAAATTATTTGCAATACCATGCCATTCAACTCCGCTCTTCGCTTGCAATATCAGTTGAGAAAATAAAAAAATAACTCAGAACAGCATGCTTATAAGAAGCACCATTGAAGGCAATGAAACAATCATGACCTGCTTAAATCTAGTGATCCAATAGGTCTTTGTTACAAGTAATTTAGTCTGAGTGCTTCTCATTCAGCGTAGAACCATGGTAAATAAATTTTAGATGCTACAACAGTTTCGCGTTCAATGACATCTGGCGTACACCATTTTATTAAAGCCTTACAAGGTGTTCCATTATCCTGAAAGCACTTCAAGTGGCAAGCTTCTTTAGTTATGATTCAGGATTGCATGAGTCAATCTTTAGAGCTTTAATCAAGGTCTGAGCTTCTTATAGTTCCGTTTAAACCCTCCATTTAAAACAAAAAAAAAACAATCCTGAAAACTAACTTATTGTTAACAAGACGCTACCCTTTAGGCTGCTTTTTAAGTAGTTTGGAAAAGCATTGTGAAATTCACGAACACATTTTCAGTAGCTAGAGAGAAGCATTTTGGTAAACCCCATACTTCTTCAGTTCCCCTCCCCCCTGTATTTTTTGGAATATAAGACGCACTCCCCCCCCTCTAAAAGAAGGAGAAAATTTGGGTGTGTCTTATACACCAAATGTAGCCCCGCCCACCTGCTGGCACTCACCCTTTTGCCTCTGCCTCCCAACAATTTACCTCCTTGCAGCAAGCAGCAAACAGTCCGTTTCAGCTTCAGCACAGCCTGATTAGCACAAGCAGCTGATTGTCATTTGGATCGGCCTCCCGACCCTCAGCTGTTTCAGGCTGCAGGGATTGCCATTGCTTATTGCTGCGCGGGCCTCCGCTGTTTGCTGCAAGGAGACAAATTGCTGGGAGGCAAATTTTTTTTCTTGTGCTAACCAGGATGTGCTGAAAATGAAAATGAAACTAAAGCAGGTTGTTTGCTGTTTGCTGCAACAAGGCAAATTGCTGGGAGGCAGAGGCAGATTTTTTTTTCTTGTTTTCCTCCCCAAAAGTAGGTGCGTCTTGTAGTTCAGAGCATCTTAAACTTTGAAAAATACAATAAATAAAGAGTTCCATGTGTAGCAAATGCAGCTAAATATGTGTGTCCCAGGATAATAATGTTGCAGAATCCAATCTGAGTCAGATTTATTCTTGCAAGCTTTTGGGCTAATGCTGGATCCCATCATTAAGGAACTTAATGTGTGTGTGTGTGTGTGTGTTGTGTGTGTGTGTGTGTGTGTGTGTGTGTGTGTGTGTGTCTCAGCAGTTAAGAGAATAGACTTAATGGACCCATGGAATGGACCCATGTTTGAAACCCGAGCGCCATGTGATGGATGAGCTCCCATCTTCATCGCAGTTCCTGCCAACCTAGCAGTTCAAAAGCATGCAAATGCAAGTAGATAAATAGATACCACTTCGGTGGGAAAGTAACACTGCTCCATGATGTCATGTTGGCCACATGACCACAGAAATGTATTTGGACAGCGCTGGCTGAATGGCCTTGAAACAAATATGAGCACTATCCCCTAGAGTTGGCAACGACTAGCGGAGTGAAATCCGCAGTGACTCCCTTATATGTCTATATGTACCCTATTTATTTAATTTGCAAAGGCTGCAGGATGACCATCTGCCTTGGAAACAGAATTTGTACAGCCCGTGTTGGAAATGCAAACAGCAAAAGGGAACATATTACCACATGTGGTGGTCCTGCCACAAAACAAAACAATATTGGAGTAGAATCAGATCACAATTAGAAGAAATAATCAAACAAAAGATAGAGATGAGGCCAGAAACATTTTTATTAGGAATACTTGTGGGGTCATACGAAAAAGAAACACAATATTTAATTATCCATATTAGCACAACAGCAAGAATAATCTATGCTCAGAATTGGAAAAATGATAATATACCATCCGAAGATAATCTGATCAGAAAAGTTTTGGAATGTGCGGAGATGGACAAATTAACAAAGGAGATACAAGAAAAAGAGGAGACAGAATATTACTTAGTATGGGAGAAATGGTATGAATGCTTGGAGGAGAGAGATAATAGGAAGGAAAAAATTAAATAATGGTCGAAATAGGAGTTGAAGTATAACTGCTAATATGAGGAAACAAAAACTGTAGAAATAGAAGTGGGTACATGGGTGTTGTTATGTATATATGTAAATAAATAAATATTAGAAGTATATGTATAAATGATATAGTAGAAATAAGGGAGGAAAAATGTATAACTATGGAATTTTTGACTGATGGGAAACTGTTGAAACAGAAAAAGTGTTAAAGCTTTCTTTTTGCTTTTAAAAAACGTTTAATAAAAAATTTCTAAAAAAAAAGAAGAAGAATGTGTACGGCCCGATTCACAGCCGTTTCTGCTTTTGGTAAAGCAGAGGAAAAGAGCCTTCCTGCTTTTAACTTCTCAACAGAGTATTTGCAGGGCAGAGGGTACATCCAGAACGTGTTGTTGTTGTGGCACTTTAATTCAATCAGCGGCGTAATTCCCCCATAGGAATCCGTCACAGATGCAAAACATTCATGGATGGGCATGTCGGGCTGTGATATCAATTCCCCACAATGATCATAACAGCATTTTTCTTAATTTGAAGGTTCTGTGCCTCGGATTTATAGCTCCACTTTATTCATTCCCACCCACCCCCCAGTTTTGTGTGTGTGCGTGTGTGATTGTTTATTTATGCTTTCATTCCCTTCAGCATGGAAGCTATCTGGGTCAGGGGTGGGTTCTAATTTTTTTTACTACCGGTTCTGTGGGCGTGGCTTATTTTGTGGGCGTGGTTTGATGGTCATGTGACAAACAATTCTTTAGGATTTAGCAAAAGTACTGGTCTACCAGGCTTTTAACTGTTTGCAGAGCTGTACTGGTCTACCCATTTGTTTTTGAAGCATACCAGTCTACCTATTTATTTTTGGAGCGCACCGATCTACCCATTTGTTTTTGGAGCGCACTGGTCTACCACCACACTGCCTTTTACTGCTGATCAGCTGTAGGGCGGCCCTTTGAAGTGCCACGGCAAGGGTTTAAACATTTTTTTGCCATTCTGCCACCACCGAGAGCATCGGAAATGTTTATTGCATGCATGCTCTCTCTCTTTCTCTCTCTGTATCTGCATGTGTAGAGATAGCTTGGCGCAGTTAAGGCAACAGGCTAGAAACCAGGAGACTGTGAGTTCTAGTCCCACCTTAGGCACAAAGCTAGTCTGGTCACCTTGGACCAGTAGTGGGATTAAGCCAGTTCGCATCACTTCGGGAGAACCAGTTGTTAACTTTCTGAGCAGTTTGGTGAACTGGTTGTTAGAAGAAATCATTAGGGCAGAGAACCGGTTGTTAAATTATTTGAATCCCACCACTGTCTTGGACCAGTCACTTTCTCCCAGTCCTAAGAAGAAGGCAACGGCAAAACTACTTCTGAAAAAACCTTACCAAGAAAACTTCATGGACCATGTCCTCTGCAGATAATCCTCTTTCTTTAAAACAAGAAAAAGAAGGAGAGAATTTGCAAGAAATAAAAGTGATGTACTCTCGTTGAGGGAATCTGTATATGTAGCACATGCTATGATTGTAACAGGTTTGATTGCCATGAAACTGTATTACTTACCCCCATTGACAGAAACAGTGTTCGAAGTCTTCTTTATGGCTCGGGTCAGATATAATGATCTCATCCCTATAAACTCAAGAGTTATTGAGCTATGAATAAGCCTTTGCTCCCTCCTGCCTTCATAGTCTTAACCAGATTTATTTAAACGTTAACCTCCCATTACAGTAGAATTGAGTAAATTATTATTTATTATTATTATTATTTATTGAATTTCTATACCGCCCTACTCCCGAAGGACTCAGGGCGGTGCACAGCCATGAAATAAAACACATAAATATACAAAATTTAAAATCGAATAAAATGAATTAAATAAATTTGGCTGAATTAATACCCAATTTAAAATACCCATATTTTAAAATCCATTAAAAATTTAGAATTTACACTTAAAAGGGAGAAGATTTAGGCGAGGCCAGCTTGATGAAACAAAAGCATCTTCAACTCGCGGCGGAAGGTGCGCAGATCCGGAATCCTCCGTATCTCTGGGGGGAGCTCATTCCAGATCGTCGGTGCCCCCACAGAGAAGGCTCTCCCCCTAGGGGCCGACAGCCGACATTGTTTGGCCGACGGCACCTGGAGGAGCCCCTCTCTGTGGGAGCGTACTGGTCGGTGGGAGGCTGTTGATGGTAGTAGGCGGTCCCGTAAGTTACCAGGTCCCAAGCCATGGAGCGCTTTAAAGGTGGTAACCAGAACCTTGAAGCGCACCCGGAAGACCACCGGGAGCCAGTGCAGCTCGCGCAGGAGAGGTGTTACATGGGAGCGCCATGTCGCTCCCATTACCACCCGCGCGGCCGCACTCTGCGCCAGTTGGAGCCTCCGGGTGCTCCTCAAGGGGAGCCCCATGTAGAGAGCATTACAATAGTCCAGGCGGGAGGTGTCTTTTTGGAAAACAGAATATAGTATGTACGGCTTACTATAGTCTGAAAAGTGGAATTAGTAAGAGAAAAAAAGTAGATAGCCGTGGCACCTCTAATATATTATCAAGACATGCATTCTTCAACTAAGAAACCGAACAGTCTAAAAAGTTAGATGGTATTCTTCAATCATTTCATTTCATTTCATTTTCAGCTTTCATTTTTTCTCTCTTGTACTTACTCAATGGCTCGCCCTAGTTGGATAGCTATTTCAATATTTATATTTATTTTATTGCTTTTTATACACACATATACCATGGAAACTTTTTTTGTATTTTTATACTTACTTACTTTACTTTATTGATTAGCCCTTGGGCCATATTAAAGTGCAAAGTTCCAGACACAAATTATTACTAGAATCTGATAAAAACAATTTAAAATGGAATTGGAATAACCTATGATTTAAAATGAAATTGGAATAAAATACAGTTTAAAATGAAAGCTTTGATTAGCCTATAGGCCATATCAAAGCACAAGGTGCAAACACATATTGCCCAAAAAACCTTATACAAACAATTTAAAATAAGGGTAGGGTAAAATACAATAGTTATAGGATAAGATACAATATAATTTAATACATAAATATGTAAAATAGAATAAAATGACATAAAATTATATTTCTGTGTCACCCTTACAATCTACCCCAATCAGTCCCACGTATGCAGATCTCAACCAAACCATTTTGTTTAAGTACTGTGCTATATTAAATGTTGTTTGCAGGTTTTGGCAGCTATTTCAAAAGCAATGTGTGTTTCACTTTTGGAGAGAGGATACCCAAAATTGTCTTTCATAGTCCGATACTAGAATTTCTATCTTGAATCCATTAGCATTCAGAGACCTCAACATTCTCAGTTCTGGTTACCCATATGTCTGGTATCCTCCCGTTATTGGACTATAACTTCCACTGTACTTTGCCTTTGCTCACACGGGCTGAATTTATTTGGGATTGAAGCAGGGGTGAAATCCAGCAGGTTCTGACAGGTTCTGGAGAACTGGTAAGGGAAATTTTGAGCAGTTCGGAGAACCGGTAGCGGAAATTTTGAGTAGTTTAGAGAATCGGCAAATACCACCTCTGGCTGGCCCCAGAGTGGGGTGGGAATGGAGTTTTTGCAATATCCTTCCCCCAGGAGTGGGGATTTGCCGTAGATTCATGCTAATTTTCCCTAAACATTTTTGTTGTCTGGGGATTGACAGATTTGCATGGAAAGCTTTGCATTACCAGCATTTGAAAAGGCGAGTAGAGAATTTAAGCCTTGCTTGTGTTGGGGGTGAAAAAAAACGGTGATTGGTTTTGTGTTTCATAACATTGACAAACTTGATAGTCGTAACTGCCCCAATTATGGTTCCGTGAAATCTTAGTCATTTCCGCGTACATTTCTGTCTATTGTTTCCCATGCATGGCTCAGTTCAATTATAGGATAGATTTCAGCTCAGCAATTCTTTTGAGTTGCTCCCTTACAATTTGCTTTCCTAACTCAGTTTCTCTGATTTTGAGTTACACCGCATTGTAGGCAGTACATGCTGTGCTTTTTTTTTTTTTTCGGCGGCCATCAACGTGCACCACCATGAAACACACAGACATGATTTGTAAGCAACAGCTGTATGCAGATACGAGGCTGGGATTATTGCCTTTAGCTGGGTTTTGTAGTTAAATCTAACTTTACAACACTTCCGTTATGAAAGAAATCACTGTTTATGAGCCAAACTAGCAATCCTGATTCAAATTGATTGGGCAATGGAAAATAACAACAGTGGAGAGCAGAGAAGGACATACAAAATTAATTTTTATGGCCTGGAGGATGTGATTTTTCTTCACTTTAGACTATTGCTGCTCAGAGCTACGTCCTGTTAATATCTGAACGAGGCAGGCAAGGAGGAGGCAGACATCCAGACAACGGATGTTGCTGATTTCAACTGCAAATATCACCCCTGTGGCAGCTATAACAACCTAATGGAATAACTCTGACTCGAAAATAAATTGAATTCCCATTACAACTGGCCTGATTTATATTTATTTATTTTTCCAGAAGCCGGCCACCCAACCACACTATCGCATTGCGCTGCAGATTCTCCGGCTTCCCGTGGAGAAGAGAAACCTGAATGATTAAGTTTCTTAAACCCACCTTGGAGGGGAAGCATGGCATGTACCTCTCTAGCCGGTGCGATTCATACACATGGCTTCTCCATCCAATGTGCTGTGTGGTGGGGGGAAGAGATAGGAGGACAATGAAGCACTAGGCTGGTCCTTTAAGTAGGTCATGGACTGCCTAGAGTGCTTGCTATCAGCAGCCACCTTGTGTGGAAAACAAAACCTGTCAATGTGGAACATTCTCTACTTGTAAACAAACCTTTATGAAAGCTGGCAGGAGTTGCTGAAAAATATGGAGTTTGGCATAAATAGGATTAGGTAACTTCCGACTTCATTACTGCGGGAATACCAAAGGCTCCTTGTAAATAAATGGCAACCTGCTCTTGCCCCTTTTTTCCCTCTTTTATGCGCTGCAGAATATGCATTAATCAGCTCCGGGTGAGTCAGAAATCTCATCCCTGTCATGTTCAGACTACAATGAGAAGAACCATCGCAGGGTAAAAACATTCAACGGGGGGAATAGGCTACGAAAATGACGATGAATCTGATGACGTAGAAGTAGTCCTCGTCTTACGATCACAATTAAGCCCAATGTTTCCGTTGCGAAGTGAGACATTTTGTCAGGGTTCCAAGTAACACCCCCAACAAAAGAAGACTCCGAGGCTCGAGTTTCCTCAAAGTTCCATTTTATTAGAGATGTCATATTGGCACATCTGGGAAAACCCGAATCTGAAAGCTTCCAGGTTTTCTCCACCCAAAAGAAAATCCTGCCCAACACCCACATGTCCATCATGTAGTCCAATCAAAACACCATCCCAACTGGAAATGCATCCCAGTTCCAACCATCCAGGCGCAGGGCAAGATGTCCTTGACTCCCTGAGAAAGGAATGTTATTATGGCTATATATCACCCCTGCTCCATACAATCCCCCTTCCCAGTTTCCCACAGTAGTAAATGTGGCAGGCCTGAAGATCCAATGCAAAAGATGGCTTCCAGACCTGACACATTTGTGAATTGGGTTTTGCCTCATTTTAACGATTTTTCTTGCCCCGGACGTTAAATGAATCAATGCAGTTGATAAGTCAGTAAGACACTTGTTAAATGAATCTTGTTCCCCCCCCCTTGACTTTGCTTGTCAGAAAATGGCAAAAGGGGATCACATGACCCCAGGATACTGCAGCCATCATAAAACTGAATCAGTGGCCAAGCATCTGAAGTTTGATCACGTGTCCATGGAGATGCTGCAACAGTTATAAGTTTCATTTATTTCCCCACTGCTGTTGTAATTTGAATGGTCATTAAATGAACTGTTGTAAGTAATTAAGAGCTGTGGTGGCGCAGTGGTTAGAGTGTAGTACTGCAGGCTACTTCTGCTGACTGCCAGCTGCCTGCAGTTTGGCAGTTCAAGTCTCACCAGGGTCAAGGTTGACTCAGCCTTCCATCCTTCCGAGGTTGGTAAAATGAGGACCCAGATTGTTTGGGGCAATAGGCTGACTCTGTAAACCGTTTAGAGAGGGCTGTGAAGCACTATGAAGTGGTATATAAGTCTAATTGCAATCGCTATTTTACAATAGTTCCCGCACCAAACAAATAGTAATCAAAACCTCTTTTGTTGACTTGGACATTGTTTGAATTTGTAGTCTGAAGAACGTTACTGGAGTTGTTTTTTTGCTCATTAGTGTAAAAGATAATAGATTAAAGTGCTTTTTCCTAGACGATAATCCTTATCATAGAGAACAAAGACTGAGTGTATTGCATTTTGCAAAGAACAAATAGAAGAACGGTTGAGGTGCTCTCTTTCATGATTTTTTTATAATGAAAAATGAGGAGATACGAGGCCTGCTATGAAAGATACAATTGGAGCAGGATGTCTATGGAGATTCTTAGTCATCCAGGTTATGGTTTTCCCAAAGGTGCTTTTTCAAGAGGCAACTGGACTTTCTGGTTTTTCTTTCTGCTAAACAAATAATTCCCTCAACACTGTCAAACTATTCACTAAATCTGCATTACTATTACTATTAATCTTCTCATCATTCCTATCACCCATCTCCTCCCACTTACGACTACATGACTGTAACTTTGTTGCTTGTATCCTTACGATCTATAGTGATTGGTTCCTAGTATGATTTGATTGCTTCTTTGTACCCTATGACTACCATTAAGTGTTGTACCTTATGATTCTTGATGAATGTATCTTGTCTTTTTATGTACACTGAGAGCATATGCCCCAAAGACAAATTCCTTGTGTGTCCAATCACACTTGGCCAATAAAGAATTCTCTTCTCTTCTCTTCTCTTCTCTTCTCTTCTCTTCTCTTCTCTTCTACTCTCCTCTCCTCTCCTCTACTCTACTCTACTCTACTCTACTCTACTCTACTCTACTCTACTCTACTCTACTCTACTCTTTGAAGACATTTTCTTCTCATCCAAGAAGCTTCTTCAGCTTCTGAGGAAGCTTCTTGGATGAGATGCAAAATGTCTTCAAAGAAAAAAAAACAGAAAGTCCAATTGCCTCTTAAAAAAGCACCTTTCAGATTGGAGCAGGAAGAAGGTGTGATTAACCGGCTAGTCACTATGACTGGTTTACACAGCTGTGATCTATTAAGCCTGAACACCCAACTCATTGCTCATGTACAGTAGCCTGACAGTTCTTGATATTTTTCTGCGAGAGAATTCTAGGGGGGCATTTCTCCACGATTTGGTGGGAAAGGAGATAAATGGAAGGCTCAAATGGACTTGCCATCCAGAGCCCTGGCCTCCGGTTGCCCCGCTCGTTCCTAATTTGTAGCAGGCCGGCTCTCTAGGTATCCTTCACGTTGCCCATTGATGTCTATGGGATGCCACACGTATTTACGGGGTTGAACACCAGCCTCGTTGCAGCCTCGAGTTTCCATTAACATTCATACTTTTTTGGACTCATGAGTTCAAGTTTTGACAGATTCTCATGTAGTGTTTAGACATGAATTTTTTAAAAGGCCATTACTGGCTATTCCCCAGCTTGCTCGCTGAGTGTGCTTCAAGCGACTGAACTAGCTCCTGCAAAGAAGCCGGGAGATTTTCTTACTAGGTCTGAAAAATGACACCTGGAAGACAAATGGGAGCTGTCATAGCTAAGCCTCTGAGGAATGCCATGCAAGCACTATGGCTTTACATAGCTAAATTTCAGCGTGCCGCTTCAAAAGGTTCTTGCCCTGAAGGTACTTACGGGGGGCTCTTGCTTCCGTCAGGAATCATAACTACCGTCGATCATAAATTTATTTTAAACATCTTTCTCTCCTTGGGATTTTCAGGGCAGGTCCCCTTGGGTTTATCATTATATACACTCCCTTATATACAGCTCCCTGTAAATGGGTAATTATCAGCTGCGAGTGGGAGAAAATATGGTTGACTGCAACACATCTATTGTTTGTTACACTTTGGGGAATCTGTATAAACCAGTCTTAAGCATTTTTTTTTTCTAGTCCTGCCCATCACTGTAGGATCAGTGAAGTATAGGAGAAGAGCAGGCTAAGCAGGAAGGTGGAGTTAAGTTTGTCATCTGTTTAGAATCGTTACATTGTCACAAGAGACTCAAGCCCAGCACTCCCTTCCCATGAAATCCGTTGACCCTTATCGAGTGCCAATTTAGCTTTGACAGTTAGTTTATTTTGTTTGTTTGTTTGTTTGTTTGTTTACTTGCTTGCTTGCTTACTTGTTTATTTATTTAGTCAAGCACGTATTAGATAACAGATATAGGTATAAACATGGTTATTAATACATGAAATGGATACAAGTAATAGGGGACATTAGGACAGGGACGGAAGGTACACACTGGTGCGCTTATGCACGCCCCTTA
Source organism: Pantherophis guttatus (assembly GCF_059756535.1). Taxonomy (NCBI): domain Eukaryota; kingdom Metazoa; phylum Chordata; class Lepidosauria; order Squamata; family Colubridae; genus Pantherophis; species Pantherophis guttatus. The sequence goes on along the minus strand of NC_142074.1, from coordinate 18,683,846 downwards.
CAGGCCTCTTAGGAATGGGGTGAGGTCAACAGTAGACAGTCTAAGGTTAAAGTTTTGGGGGTTTGGAGAAGAAACCACAGCATCAGGTAGTGCATTCCAGGCATTGACCACTCTGTTGCTGAAGTTGTATTTCCTGCAATCAAATTTGGCGCAGTTTACCTTAAGTTTGTATTTATTGTGTGCTTGTGTATTGTTGTGGTTGAAGCTGAAGTAGTCATTGACAGGTAGGACATTGCAGTGGATAATTTTGTGTACTACTCTTAGGTCAGATGGAAGGCGGCATAGTTTTAAGTTGTCTAAGCCCAAAATTTCAAGCCTGGTGGCATAAGGTATTCTGTTGCAAGTTGACTATTTGTGTATAAGTAGTAATAATAAACTCTTCTGTGCCTTAAACTCAACAAATTGTTCTTGGTTATGTTAATCGTCTTGATCAGATTATTTCATCTCCAATCTTTGCAAGGTCCCCCATCTAGTGAGAGTTCCACAATTGTGTCTTGAATCTCATGGAATCTTGTGAGATGTTGGTCTTTTCCATGAGAAGTTTCCATGAGATTCATTGTTCTGATGTTCATGCAAAATATTGGCTTCTTTAAAAAAATAATAAGTTTCAGTATGGCTGCAGACTTCCTGTAGAGATGCAATAAACGTCCTGCTGATCGTAAATAAAATGGAAATCGCAAAGTTCAAATGCTGCTAACAATTCTATTTCATACTGTTTAAACTTTTCTACATTTCTCATAGGTTTTAGGAAATCCTTATAATACTTTGCTTTAGGATTATAGCAGAGATCTTGAGGGCCAGGAAAGCTATAATTGCAATGGTTTCAGTGAGTGTATATAGAAGGTAACTACTGTAGGTCTTTAAAGTAAATCAGAAAAAAAAGGACAGTAGTTTAATTAATATATCATTTTAGGACTTTCATCATTAAAATCATTGAAATATAGGAAGCATCAAGACTCAAGCAGTGAATATGTTGGAACATAGAAACCATAAAATTTAGGAAACTTGAGTTAACGGTTATTTTCCTTCGTACTCATCTCCTTGTTTTGATGGGTTTTTTTTTTTAACTCTTTGTGATTTCCCACATCATTTATCTCCCTGTTTCCATAGATGGACAGATAAGCCAGCACACAACACTGTATCCATCTTGTTTTTTGAGAAAAGAGGGAATTCAACCTTACAATTACAACTTACAACACTCCCATTTCCTTAACTAAGTGTGCTCCTATATCCCATACCCTGTTTTTACTTGTGAGTTTTCCCATTCAGCTCTGGGTGGCCAGCATCAGTCTATCCCTGCATCATCTAGAATAGAATAGAAGAGAAGAGAAGAGAAGAGAAGAGAAGAGAAGAGAAGAGAAGAGAAGAGAAGAGAAGAGAAGAGAAGAGAAGACAGATGGCTAACCTTTTTGCCATTGTGTGCCAAAAGCGTTGGGAGCGTGGGGGAGGTCACACAGACATGTGCTCACACCCATAATTCTATGTGCCATGCCCCCTATGTATGTATGCATGAACCCCCCCCGCACTCCCTCCGCTTTTGGCATGTGATGGCACGGTGGGCCCAGAAGGCCCGTTTTTTGCTCTCCCCAGGCTCCAGAGCCTCTCTATGAGCCTGCAGAGGGTGAAAACGGCCTTCCCCACCCCCTGGGAGCCCTCCAGAGGCTCCCTACTTCTGGTGGGCCCAGAAGGCCTGAAAATCAGCTGGCCGGCATGCGCATGCACATGGAGCTGAGCTCATGTGCCCACCGATATGGCTCTGTGTGCCACCTGTGGCACATGGACCATAGGTTCGTCATCATGGGAATAGAATAACAGAATTGGAAGAGACCTTGGAGGTCTTCGAGTCCAGGAAACCCTACACCACTTCAGACAAATGGTTATCAAACATCTTCTTAAAAACCTCCAGTGACGAAGCACCCACAATTTCTGGAGGCAAGTTGTTCCATTGATTAATTGTTCTAACTGTCAGAAAATTTCTCCTTAGGTCTAGGTTGCTTCTCTCCTTGATTAATTTCCACCCGTTTCTTCTTGTCCTGCCCTCAGGTGCTTTGGAGAATAGCTTGACCCCCTCTTCTTTGTGGCAGCCCCTGAGATATTGGAAGACTGCTATCATGTCTCCCCTAGTCCTTCTTTTCATTAAACTAGACTTATTTATTTATTTATTTATTTATTTATTTATTTATTTATTTATTTATTTATTTATTTATTTATTCAATTTATATGCCGCCCCTCTCCGAAGACCTAGGGCGGCTCACAATACACTAAAAAAATCACTATAAAAAACACTTAAAAATTAAAAACATTAAGGACATTAAAACCCATTCACACCATTCATGGCCGGATCTCGCCAGATCGCAACAGCGAGATCAACGGCCCCAGGCCTGCCGGAAAAGCCAGGTCTTTACCGCTTTTCGGAAGACCAATAGGGTGGGGATGGTCCGGACCTCAGGAGGTAACTGGTTCCAGAGAGCTGGGGCAGCCACAGAGAAGGCCCTCCCCTGCGGGCCTGCCAGCCGGCATTGTTTAGCTGACGGGACCCGGAGGAGACCAACTCTGTGGGATCTTACCAGTCTCTGGGAGCTATGCAGTAGAAGGCAGTCTCGAAGATATACCCAGTTGACATACCCAATTCCTGCAACCGTTCTTCATATGTTTTAGCTCCGGTCCCCTAATCATCTTTGTTGCTCTTCTCGGCACTCTTTCTAGAGTCTCCACATATTTTTTACATCGTAGCAACCAAAACTGGAGGCAGTATTCCAAGTGTGGCCTTACCAAGGCATTATAAAGTGGCATTAACACTTCATATGATTCTATCCCTCTGTTTATGCAGCCTAGAACTGTGTTGGCTTTTTTGGCAGCTGCTGCACACGGCTGGCTCCTATTTAACTGGTTGTCCACTAGGACTCCAAGATCCCTCTCACAGTTACTACTATTGAGCGAGGTACCACAGATACTGGACCTGTGCATTTTGTTTTTCTTGCCTAAATGTAGAAGGTTTCTTTTTTCAGCCTCGAATTTCATTTTGTTAGATAGCGCCCCAATGTTCAAGTCTGCCAAGATCCTTCTGTATCTCAAGCCTTCAAATCCAAACAAAGCTATTTAGGATCAGGTTTAAACCCAAAGAAACATTAGATAAATGCAGAAGATATTTTCCTTATCCAGAATTGGAGGGTCTCGTAACGTTTTCCATGCTTCCAGTCTTCGCTTCCCATCACTGACCTGTTTGAAATTATTATAATCTTCTCCTGCTTTATTATAGTTAAATGTTACGGTAATTGAAAAATCCACTGCATGTTGGTCAATAACACCAGGCCACTCCGGGGTGTTTTAAGGGATCACAGCAGGGCAATAAATAAATAAAATCCCCAACTGTCAAGTTCTATTATGTTAACATCCCTACAGGGCATTGTCAAAGACAAAGAAAAAAAAATTGCTTTCAGGCGAGGAGGTTTGGAGAAATTCAGGGCAAGGGGACAAATCAGCATATCCCTGGACTTCTAAGGAAGCGATTTTCTCACTAGCTGTCAGAAGGAAGGAGCGAACAGCTTAGCTTGTCTTTGTGTAGGAGGGATGATAGGCTGAAGCTGGAAGGGACAAAATTGCAATGTGGCAACTCTCACTTCATCTGTCTTAATGCGAGCTCAGTCTTTTGCTGATGTCCACAAAGATCAAGTTCTCTGGGTATTACAACAGGCTCAAAGAAGAGGAGGGGGGAGAAGAAAAAAAAAAAAAGAGAGAGAGAGAGAGAGAGAGAGACAGAGGCACATCAAACTGGTTTGTAATCAGCACTTAACAAACCTGAACTTTCTGCTGCTTTAAAAAAAAAATGGATTAAAATGTACATTTCCTTTGCAGGAAAGCAAAACAATCAATAATAGAAACCTTCAGGCCCACACCTATAAATCACTATGAAAGGCTGAACCGAAAAGAAATCGTATGATGCGACAGCATGATAGTACCATGTGCATAATATATATATATATATGCACAAAATATAGCTGCTGGGTTTTGAATAACAGTCAGAGCTGCTAAAAGTGAAGGCAGCCCCTCTACACTTTCCCTACCGGATTGATTTTCCATCCAGAGGATTTTCATAACTAATTATCAGTAAGCTTCCTGTGAAGTTTCTAAGCTACAAGAAGGAACGTCTGCAGGAATGAGTTGAAAGGCTCGGTGACGGATCATAAACAAGAAGGATCCTAACCTTAACCCAAATTCAACCAAATTGAACGAGGAGCAATTATGGAAAGGGACCTTAGGAGGAGGAAAAGATTCAGGGTAGCCACACCTTAGAATTTCCCAGGGTATATTTTATTACATTGGAAGGTTTATAGCTTTAGTCTGGCAAGATTCTGTCTATTAGCTGTAAGCTAATAAAGATCTATGAATTGATGCGTGTTGATGCCAACGTCTTGAAGCTCAGAGTAAAGTTAGGGAAAAGTCTGCAAAGCAAAGTACAGGTATTCCTCAATATACGACCACAATTGAGCTCAAAATTTATGTTGCTAAGTGAGACATTTGTTAAGTGAATTTTGCCCCAATTTATGACCTGGCTTGCCATGGTTGTTAAGTGAATCACTGAAGTTGTTCAGTCAGTAATGCAGTGGTTAAGTGAATCTGGCTTTCTCACTGATTTGTCAGAAGGTCGCAAAAGGGATCACATGTCCCCCGGCAGACGGCAACTGTCATAAATAGGTCATAAACACGAGCCAGTTGAAATTTGATCACTTGATCTTGAGGATACTTCAATAGTCGTATAGATCGGGGATCATGCGAACCTCCACGGGCAGTTCATTCCAGAGGGCAGGTGCCCCCACAGAGAAGGCTCTCCCCCTGGGTGCCGCCAGTTGACATTGTTTGGCCAACGGCACCCTGAGGAGTCCCTCTCTGTGGGAGCGTATTGGCCGGTGGGAGGCTATCAGTGGCAGAAGGCGATCTTGTATATGTGTGGGACTGATGGGGGTAGATAGCAGGGGTGACACCGAAATATAATTTTATCATATTTTATCTATATCTTAAATTATTGTATTTTATTCCAATTTCATTTTAGAATGTATTTTATTCCAATTTCATTTTAAATCATATTTTATTCCAATTCCATTTTAAATTGTTTTTATCAAACTTTAGTAATCATTTGTTTCTGGAACTCTGCCCTATGATATGGCCCAAGGGCTAATCGATAAATAAAGTTCCTTGTGCAAAAGGAATACATTATCCCAGAAAATTTACTTTCCAAAACAATGGTTGTGTACCAGTAGTGGGATTCAAATCCTGTCACTACCGGTTCGCTTTTGGGCACACGCTCAACGCTTCAACCCAGAGCAGGATGGAGTCCATTAGTTGGCTTGTATGATCTGCTATGGCGGGGGTGAGGGGGCGGGGGTGTGATTTTATTACATTCCTTTATTTGTTTCTTTTTTTTTTAGTTTTATTGTTTTAAAGGAGGTTTGAGATTCTGTAAGCCGCCTTTGAGTCGCCTTTGAGTCGCCATGTGCGAATAGGAGGCAATATAAATTCGATAAATAAATAAATAATAAATAAATTTTAAGACGTCAAAAGGGTGGTTTAAAGATCTGCTGAGATGTTCATTGTCCTTCAATCCAACAGCATTTTTAAAAAGTGGATTATTTTACCTCAGTCACTTGAGGTAAGGTTATTCAATGCCGCAAAGGCAGTGGTGAAATCCCAATTTTTTTTACTACCAGTTCTGTGGGCGTGGCTTGGTGGGTGTGGCAGAGGAAGGATACTGCAAAATCTCCATTCCCACCCCACTCCAGGGGAAGGATACTGCAAAATCCCCATTCCCTCTCCACTCCTGGAGGAAAGATATTGAAAAATCTTCATTCCCACCTCACTCTGGGGCCAGCCAGAGGTGGTATTTGCTGGTTCTCCGAACTACTCAAAATTTCCACTACCGGTTCTCCAGAACCTGTCAGAACCTGCTGGATTTCACCCCTGCGCAAAGTCAATGGGTTGTATTCTACATCTTCTGAGCTGTATGTTCTGGCATGTGGGCTTAGTGTGCCTAAAATCAATGAGACGATTAACAAACAGTGACAAAGTCAAGACTCATAACCTTACAATCCTGCTAGATTAGTTAAAAAAAAAAAAGAAAAAAGAAAAGAAAAGTGTGTGGGGGAGAAGAGGGACCCCCACAAAGCTAGTTTACATAAAGCAAGCTAAGCCACTTTTCTCTCATGACTTTGGAATGCAGCCATAATGGTGTAATTATCCAGGATGACCTGGAAGACATTTTGTTTGTTTTCCTTGAAAGTAAAATTCAGCCACTGTCTCTTGCCATAAAAGCCGAGGCATAAATTGTAATGGAGTCAGTGAATCAGCCTTAGTGGTATGTCTCCTTTCAGGGCTGTGATTTATTCAAATAGGGTTCGAGCAACTTACAAGAGGCCCTGCCATTATGCCTTATGTTTGGGAGCTGACGGGAGCATTAAGAGGCTGTGGTCTGGGGGGATGCAGAAAGCTTAAAACCTTACTTTTTTTCCCCTTCCTTTTTTTTTTTTTTTTTACTTCTCTAAACTTTGCATGGCTCAGATGAATTATAGGGGGTTCCTTCTTCTGTAATTGTTGTGCTTTACCAAAATGAATTATTGACATTTTCACCAGTAGCGGCTTTAGAGCAGATCGTGCGGCTCTGAGCTATTGGGAGATTTTCCTCAGATAACTGCTTAACTCTTGCTCTCTATCCCAGTTTATCACCGGCGGTGGTCCCATGAATAACTGTGGGATTCAGGTCCTGCCATTGTGGTTATCGCTTTTTCCTTAAAGGGCTAAGGGCTCTCCGGGAGGCTGTGCCTCTGAAGTATTTATGGTGTGTTCCTTGATAATCGCCTGTCTTGGCTTTTCTTGGAAGGATCACAAACATTAAGGACAATGGAAAACGACTTAGAGTTTTCAAAGTTAGTTAGTTAGATCAATTAATCAGTGGAACGACTTGCCTGTAGAAGTTGTGGGTGCTCCAACTCTGGAGGTTTTTCAGAAGAGATTGGACAGCCATTTGTTTGTAATGTTATAGCTCAGGGGTGAAATCCAGCAGGTTCTGACAGGTTCTGGCGAATCTGTAGCGGAAATTTTGAGCAGTTCAGAGAACCGGCAAATACCACCTCTGGCTGGCCCCAGAATGGTGTGGGAGTGGAGATTTTGCAATATCCTTCCCCCAGGAGTGGGGAGGGAATGGGGATTTTGCAGTATCCTTCCCCTGCTACGTTCACCAAGACACACCCACCAAGCCACACCATGCCCCCCAAGCCACGCCCACAGAACCGATAGTAAAAAAAAATTGGATTTCACCACTGATATAGGCTTTCCTGCATGAGTAGGGGGTTGGTTTAGGAGACCTCCAAGGTCCCTTCAAACTCTGTTATTTTATTATCCTAAGCAGCAGGGGTGGGCTCCCGGAGTTTCGCAGGGGTTCAGGAGAACCTCTAGCCAAGATTCTGTGCAATTCGGAGAACCCCCAAATCCCATTCCTGTCTGGCCCTGCCCCGCCCACCCCTCCCCTCCCAGGAGTCACCACGTGGCCCATTTTGGATGCAGGTAAGTGCAGGGTGCGCGCGGAGGGCCTCCAAAACCTGGGAAAGCCATTTTCACCCTCCCAGAGGCTTGAGGAAAGCCTCCGGAGCCCGGGGAGGGCAAAAATCCCCCCCCCAACATAGTGCAGCAGGCCAACTAGGCCACACCCACTGTGGCCACACCCACCCAGCAACCGAGCAGAAAATCTCTTGCTAAATTTTTTGAAGCCCACCCTTGCTAAGCAGGCCAGAGGAAATACATGGCTACCTCTATTATCCCAAGCGGGCCAGATGAAATACATGGCCACTTAAATTTCTTAATTGGACATTTCTAAGCCTCCCTTGTTTTCTGCATCCAGGCTGTCATTTCTTTCATCTTTTTGTCATTCCTGCCTTGTTGTTATCTGTCTTCCCCACTGTCAACTTTGGATTGTAAAGCCTTTGGGGCAGAACAGTATCACTTTGGGTGTTTGTGTGTGTGTGTGTGTGTGTGTGTGTGTGTGTGATTATGCAGTCTGATGACACTTAATTATTCTGCCTGCCTGCTTCCCACAGCAGTTAGAGGGGTTAGCACTATCATGTTTAATTTGCTTTGGATGAGAGAGTGCAGGGGGACAAAAGATGGCTTGATGTGACCGGCTTCAGATATGCAATTGGAAAATTGGAGGACGCAGGGCGGTTTCATTATCCCAGAAACAAAGCCTTCTGCCAACTCAGTTTCTCCATGACTTCACAATTACCTCTCTATGTGCAGACACAGACACAAAGTTTATATATTTAACAGAATAAGTTGGAAGGGACCTTGGAGGTCTTCTAGTCCAATCCTCTGCTCAGACAACGAAACCTATACCGTTTCAGTCCAATTTTTTCTCTTTGTTCTCTTTCTCATTTTCAGTGAAGGTATTTCTTTCTTTTAGTCAACCGATTTCTTCCTCTAGTGCAGAGGTGTCAAACTCGATTTCATTGAGGGCTGCATCAGGGTTCTATTTTATGTCAGTGGGGCCAGGGGAGCATGGCCAGGATGGTCGTGGTGAGCTTGACATCACTCCTGCGTGGCCCTCCCAAGCTCCATTTTTTCTTGCAGAGACACCATAGGCCGGTGCATCGCTGTTTTCCAGGCGGCCCCGTGGACCAGATCTAAGCACCCCATGAGCCGGATCTGGCCCGCCGGCATTGAGTTTGACACCCTTGCTCTAGTGTTTAATGGGTCCTTCATTCCAATACACTGCCTGATTGGCTTTTGACAGTTTGTTCTGATCTAGGATTTCCCCAAACAATCAGTCACATTGTCCAATCAAGATGCTGGCTGGTTGCCTGGTTACTTCCCCCCTCCTTCTCCAGCCACCTATTGGAATGTCCTTGGTTCCCACAGGAAACTATTTTGTTCTGGTTACAACACACACACACACACCCATTTAACTATGTTTCCTCTCCCTCTCCCTTCTTCGCATTGTGGCAACACTGAAGCCTCCAAAATGGCTCCAGCCAGGTTTCCTTCAGAGTTGACAGTTGTATGTTTTTTGTTGTTTTTTTTTTAAAGTCAAGCTAAATCAGATTGGACAAACTTTTAAAATGCTTTCTTTGTTTCAGAGGAATTTACCTCATCTGCATTTTATTCTCTTGTTACAGTTGACTAGTTTATTGTCGACTCTGATAAAAAAGGAGGCCTGTTAAAGTTCAATGAAATGAAACTTTTTTTTTTCTTAAAAACACTCTGGATGATATAGCCGTTTCCTTCACTATATACGAAAGCTCATTTGGGAGGGTATATAGTTGCCCTCTCTTACTAGAGGGACACGGTGGCTCAGTGGCTAAGATGCTGAGCTTGTCGATCGAAAGGTCGGCAGTTCAGTGGTTCAAATCCCTAGTGCCGCTCCCGTTACTTGTCCCAGCTTCTATCAACCTAGCAGTTTGAAAGCACATAAATATGCAAGTAGAAAAATAGGGACCACCTTTGGTGGGAAGGTAACAGCATTCCGTGCGCCTTTGGTGTTTAGTCATCCCAGCCACATGACCATGGAGACGTCTTCAGACAGTGCTGGCTCTTCAGCTTTGAAATGGAGATGAGCACCGCCACCCTAGAGTTGGGAACGACATATGTGCAAGGGGAACCTTTACCTTTATCAGCGTTACTCATTGAGGATCAGGACTCTGGAATAAACAAAAAAACAACAACAAAGGATAATTATTTTATGTAGGTTAATTAACTTCTCGATGTAATCAGGTCACAAATCCAATCACTACAGCTAGCTGTTTTGTGAATGGCCTCTATCAAAATTATCATTTATCTATCCTTTCCCTATTTTATTTTCCTCTCATTGATTATGAAGCACCTCATCATTTGGACATGATGCTCCTCCATATCTTTGAACGTTTGTTGTAATAAATGTGATGGGATCATTTTGAAGATGATCCGAATTCATCCGTTCTTCTTCCTTCCTTCCTTCCTTCCTTCCTTCCTTCCTTCCTTCCTTCCTTCCTTCCTTCCTTCCTTCCTTCCTGTGTGAAGCAAACTGTAGAGTATTGTATGACCACAGGCTGTGAGTAGGGAAGTGGAAGTCTTTGTGATTATATCCAAGCTCAACCATGAAACGTCCTAGTGGAACTGAAGTCCGTCCTTCCTTCCTTCCTTCCTTCCTTCCTTCCTTCCTTCCTTCCTTCCTTCCTTCCTTCCTTCCTTCCTTCCTTCCTTTCTCTTTGCATTTCAACAGACTTGCAGGTAATTTATTCGGATATTTTATTGTTGTGAGCTGCCCTGAGTCCTACGGAGATAGGGCGGCATATAAATTAAATAAAATTAATTAAATAAATAAATAAATAAATAAATAATCCATCCTAAATGATTCATTCTTAGAATGACTGGATAACACTTTCTTACAAAAAAAAAAAAAAAAAAAAAGGCAAGGGTTTCCTATGCATCTTCACACATCTAACTTGAAGCAGGAACTCCATCAAAGAAACACTTTTTTAAAAAAAATAAAATAAAATAAGTTAAAGTGTCCAGTCTTTGCTTGATTATTTCCCTCATCCTCTGCCTACTCTCTACTTGTTCCTCAACAGTACCAAAACTTAATAGCCTTGTTATCACCTCATTAACTTGGCAGAGCTGAAAGAAATATGCCAACTGCATTTGCTCTTCAAGAGATGACATGATTGATGTTACTCCACAAAGCCAAGGGGAAAAAAAAAAAAAAACCTCCTTGGTGCTGAACTACCTTGTCATCTCCCTTCCTTACACCACCATTTCCTGACATTAGACCCTACAAATTATTTGTTCTCTTAAAGATTTCTCTTAAAGTACCTGGGAACATAATGCTTGCTTTTGGCCTAACATTTTGAAGGGGGAAAAAAAAAAAAGCGACTCAGCAAAAAAGCAGTGAATGTGGACCATTAATCATTATAATGTGCCCAACTGCACCTAATCCGTGAAGAAATCCCACCCATATCTCTTGAACTTTGGCCAGTGTGGGAGAACAACTCATTAAGAGATTAATTTTTGGATCAGGGCCGTTCTCCTGTTTCATAATTGCTATTGATTCAAGGTCTGATCTCTGAAGCCCACTGAAGTTGAACATAATCGTTTGGCTTTTTACCAAGATATTTTGAATGGTAATTATATTTAGGTGTGATGCTATTCCTCTTCCCCATTCCCCACAACTTTCCGGGATTGTTTACTCTTCTACTGCTGCCTACAGATTGCAAAAAAAGATGAGGTGGGGGGAACTAAACAGGTGGCCTGCTTTATTTTTAACAATAATTCAGAAGGTCGGGCGGGAGGGGGGTGGGTTTGCTTTTTTTTTTTTTAAAAAAAAGCAACATAAATATTGATGCTTTTCTCACAAACTATTGGAGCAGTTTGTAGAATCCTTTGGAAGAAAAATGCTGTAATCAAGATGGAGGAATTGAGGGCTCGGGGTAATCCATCTTGTTTGCATTGTTGCAGAACCAGGCAATGTTTCACTCTCCCAACTTGTTATAGCTTATGGAGGCTGTTTGCAGAATATCAGAAATAACAGTCCCTGAACTCCAAAGCAGCTGTTGTAAGCAATGATTTTACAATCTTTATGCCTAGCTGCCCATTGAGAAATGACGTCCTTGTGAAGTATTGGGCTGGGATGAAAAAAGTTCCAGGATCGGAGAGCCCTCGTGATATATTCTTCTGTATCGGCTTTCTGTTTTCTAGCCAGCTTTTATTTTATTAATTAATTTGTTTGTTTGTTTGTTTATTGGTTCGATTTATATGCTGCCCTTCTCCGGAGACTCAGGGTGGCTTACAATGCGTTAAGCAATAGCCTTCATACTTTTGTATATACCTGCTTAGTAGGGCTTTTGGCACCCCCTAAGCCATGTTCTTTTTATACAAAGTCAGCTTATTGCCCCCACAATCCGGGTCCTCATTTTACCTACTTCGGAAGGATGGAAGGCTGAGTCAACCTTGAGCCTGGTGAGATTTGAACTTGCAGTAATGGCAGGCAGCTGGCAAGTGCAATTACTTCACAGCACATTAGTCCACTGCGCCACCAAGGCTCCTACCAAGCCAAGCTTTTTGGTTTACGGATTTGGTTCAGTAAATCGACATTCCTATTGTGGGTAGCTCTGGAACATACCTGGTTTATAATGGTAATGGATTATCAAACGGATAGCGTGTTCTTTGGGGATGAGAACCGAATAAAAGTAACAAGTGAGGATTGTCAAGAAAGGCTTAGGGGTGAACCAAGGAGAAAAGAAATAGAATACTGTTCTATTGTGTTAACTCATCTTTATAATGAAATGTGCAGATGAAGAAGGAGTGGGGGGGCAATGTCGATGGTGACTTCCCACGAAGGAGCCCCACATTCCAGAAAGGGGCCCAAGACAAGAGACTGCATAGATCTGAACTGGATGGTAGGAGGAGGGGAAAAAATTCAGGGTAGCCACACTTTATAATCTCCCAGGGTATATTTATTACATTCAAAGGTTATAGCTTTAGTCTGGCAAGATTCTGCCTATTAGCTATAAGCTAATAAAGATGTGGAGCCAAGTGGATCTTAACTGCGTCATCTCCGAGGCTTGGACCTCACGTATTTCATTTAAAGTACCAGATATTTTATCAAGGATGAAAGAATGATGTGCATTCTTGGAGATGGTTGATGTCATGAGGTGCCCTCTCCACCTTTTTTTTAATTTTTAGTGCTGTAATCCCTACCTTTTTTAGTTGGTTTTTAACATTGGTCTTATTTATGTTTTTGTAGTATGATTATAGTATTTTTAATTGTAAGCAACCCTGAGATGGGTGGTGTAGAAATGTAAATAGCAATAGCACTTAGACTTATATACCGCTTCATAGTGCCTTTACAGCCCTCTCTAAACGGTTTCCAGAGTCAGCATTTTGCCCTCAACAATCTGGCTCCGAATGAATGAATGAATGAATGAATGAATGAATGAATGAATGAATAAAAGGAAGGAAGGAAGGAAGGAAAGGAAGGAAGGAAGGAAGGAAGGAAGGAAGGAAGAAAGAAAGAAAGAAAGAAAGAAAGAAAGAAAGAAAGAAAGAAAGAAAGAAAGAAAGAAAGAAAGAAAGAAAATTAGGGGAAGCAAATGGAAGTATTTATCAATAGAATTTAATCTGGAATTAGCTGCCATGGTGTGAGGTAATGACCAATGGTTTAGAGGGCTTTAAAAAGAGAATGAACCTCATCAAGAAGCAGTTCAGAGTTAGGATGTTTCTGATTAGCCTCCATCAACCCATATTTAGTCTACATAGTTTCACAAGTTTTAAGTCGGAGTTCATTCTGTCAAAGATCTGACTCATCCTGTAGTTAAACAAAGGGATAATACTAAGAAAAAGTGCATTTTTATTTTTTTTTACATTCAACTTGCCAAATTCTTTGGAATTTTGATGCAAGATATATTTGAGATTAAATTTAGTGCTTGCCAGTGCCATGACATTTTCTGTTTTTTGAAGATCATGCATTTCTCCTGGGGAGGACAGAGGACGGGAAGGGAAATTGATTTCTTTACCTCTCTACTAGCAGTTTCTGAATAGCAAGAGGGAACTATTGTCTTTCTATTCTGTTTTGCTCCAGAAAATATCCACTTGCCCAGAAATAGGACTATTTTGTTAAGGAGCCTTTTTATTTAGTTCTGCACGCTTCCCATGCTTATGTGAAACAGGTTCTGTTCCTATAATGCTGTCATGTCAACATTAACATTGGCGTGCCTATTGTGAGCTCATTTTATTTTCGTGCCCTTCCCTTTTTATATTCTTATATGTGCTGATCGTTTTTGCACAAGCTGTAATAGAGGAACGCCACAAACCCGTTTGCATCAAGACTCGGTTGGAGACCATGGTTTGAATTGTACTTGTTGTGACAAAACAGAGGGCAAATTGTGACTTGCGGGAAGCCATGGACCAAAAAGAATGAGATTTTTCACAACGCGCTTCAAAATTAAACATATAACCAATTGCGCAAAATAGCATATTGCTTCGATGTGGTCAAATGACTAAATCCATAATGTTTCCATTCTGCTCATTCTACTAATTGTTTTACTCATTTCTTTTTAAATCGGTGCTTTGGTATTTGAAATGAGAAGAAAATACAATGCCTAGTGGGGTTTTTTTGGGGGGGGGAAACTTAGGCATCTCCTAAACTGCTACCTGGCTGTGTCTTCTGGGAAAGAAGGAAGTTGGGTGGGTCAACCAATGCAAATATAATTGCACGCTGTAGAGGAAGATGCATTCCCATGTTCAAAGTAATGGCTAGATTTAAGTACTGTGAGTTCTCCGAGATGGCACGTAGTACACAGTAATGTAAAAGTAAGACGCTCTTACACTTCTCCATTTTTAGAACCACATTGGGCATAAATTCTACCTTGGAATATTCGGATAGAATACGTTCATTGAACAGTCTTTATTCTGGTGTCTTTGAGAGTGTAAGAGAGTAGAATTGGGCTGCCAGGAATCCCTGCAACAGTGTTGGTATTTTTCTGTCTGGCTTTATATGCAGCACAGAGTCAATGCATTTGTGGACAAGACTTGCCTGTGTGAGTGGAATTTTAATGACGCTAACCCATTTCAGAAATAGGCCATTTGTTTCGGTTAAACAGTACTATCTACTTCCAATTAGACTGTGTTAGAGTGATCAAAGATTTTATCTGTCTTGTGTGTGTTATACAACCCCCTTCAGTGTTCAACTTTTCATCTGCCTTAATGATAGGGAGACTCCCATTACTGGTAATCTATTTTTATTTATTTATTTTCCCCCTCCTTCAGGAAACGTAAACGGGAAGAGGAAAAATAAGAAAGAAATCAGGAATTGTGTCCTGGAGATACGTAGATTTCTTTTGCCATTCGGCAGAACTGACGTCCTTAGTCAAACATTTGGCCGATGGTTATCTAGCATAAAAAGGGAAGCATTTGGTACGTGCTATTGTAGAATGAGGGGTGGAAATACATTTTAAAGGTCTCCGTAGAATTTGTGAGCAGAAAATTGGGTGAACATTTGAAAAAAAAAAATCTAGGGTAAGGAGACAAGGAGATTGCAGAATTCTGAACTTCTGATAATTTTATCAGGAAAAGCAGGATTTGTTATACTTGCCTTGATCACTGTAAAGCTGTGCAGAAGTCTGTAGGGAAACATAAACTTAGCCCAGGAAGATAGGAAGGGGTGAGAAAGAACCTCAAGATTACCCCATATTAACATCCTTTCATATAAGAAGAAGGGAAACGAACACAGTTACAAGATTATTTTATTATATTGTTTAACACTGAAGTGGAATTCTAATATTTCCTGTGGTGGCTGATCTGGCACCTCAAAAGATTAACTCCTGCAACTAAGTTTGTACAAGAATATGTCAGAGTATATTCATGAACTGGAATAGGGCATAGCAACAGGTCAGCCAATGAGGACTGTTTGGTAACTGAAATGTAGTATTTGTTATATGGGGCCATAAGAGACAATTTGGAGCCTGGGCATGGCTTAACTTTTTTTTTTTTTTTTAATTTGATTTATATGCCGCCCTTCTCCGAAGACTCAGGGCGGCTTACAATGTGCTCAGCAATAGCCTTCATCCTTTTGTATATTTATACAATGTCAGCTTATTGCCCCCACAAACTGGGTCCTCATTTCACCTACCTTAGAAAGGATGGAAGGCTGAGTCAACCTTGAGCCTTGGCGAGATTCGAACCCTGCAGTAATTGCAGGCAGCTGGTCTTAATAAGCTTAATAACAGGGTGCCTTAAACCCCTGTAGTACCAAGGCTCTTAAAACTGTTCTGTATATAAGCTTGAGGGCACTAGCTTCTCTCTCCTCCATTTTGCTCTCCTCCATTTTGCCTTCTCCATTTTGTGCTTCCATTTTGTGCTGTGTTTGTATTTGCTATTTCTCTTCTCTACAACGTGGAAAAACCTACAAGGGTATTGTATGCCTTACGTGTTGTTATGTATATAAAGACATTTGAATCCTGCTTAATAGTCTGCTTGTGTGTGCTGCAACAAACTCTGACAGAATACAACAGTCTAGCTGCGAAATTTTGTTGATTTTTTTTTCTTTGAAAGGACTAGAAGTCTGTAGAGATTCTCAGTCATCCAGGTCATGGTTGTCCTGAAGGTGCTTTTTCAGGAGGCAACTGGACTTTCTTCTTCTTTTTTTCTTTGAAGACGTTTTGCTTCTCATCCAAGAAGCTTCTTCAGCTCTTCCCCACTATCCTGTCAGAGCTGAAGAAGCTTCTTGGATGAGAAGCAAAACGTCTTCAAAGAAAAAAAAAACAAGAATGTCCAGTTTCCTCCTGAAAAAGCACCTTTGGGAAATTTGGAAGGACTACGAAAGCAACTTCTCTTTCATAAATTGAATGGGAACTTTTAGTGAACACCTGCAGGGCCATGTTTTTGATTTATTCAGTTATCTCCCCAACCAGGTGCCTTCTATGTAGGTGTATTTTCTCTGACTCCTGCCAATTTAAGTGATAAGCCACAGAGGGAGAAAAGCAACAATACAAGAAGGCTTTGGAAGATTGCCACCTTCCATCTCATGGACTTTGGCAATTATTAGATCTGATCTGATCACTGATCCCAAAGCTCTTGTCTTACTCCAAATTCCATCCTTCTGAGCTCCCATCTCTTCATAAATCACATCCTTTGCTTTTCAACTGTTAACAGAGTAATAATCGAATGCAGTTGTCAGGTTTCGATGCTATCTCAAAATAAATGAACTTCCAAACTGCCAATCTTTAAGGAAATTTTCTCTTTATTCGAGTACAGCAACCTGATCCTGACTCTTCGCAGTCAATTGCCCCCCCCCCAATCCCTCCCTTTCCGATCCCCAATTCTCTGCTTCTCATTGGCTATCTTCCAAGTCACTCTCCTGATTCCTTTTTCGTCAGTTCACAGGAATGTTTCCCCCCCCCATCTCCGAGGAGACCGAATCTTCAAAGGGATTTAGCAGGCAAAAGTTCAGGCTTCATCCTCCCTTTTCTATGTCAGTGCTGAGATGCTGACAGCAGTACTTTTTCACCTGCCAACAGTATCAAGTAGCACAGTGTTGGCGAACCTTTTCGGCACCGAGTGCCAAAACGGGAGCGCGCACACATGTGTGTGCTGGAAACTGGAAGAGCAGGTGCCTGGCACTCTTCCAGTTTCTGGCACGTGCATGTGCACCGGCCACCTAGTTTTCCAGTTTCTGGTGTGCATACTCAAGCAAAGACCAGCTGGCTGGTGCACATGTGCACACCAGAAACCGGAAGATCATCTTCCCGGTGCGTGCATGCACACTGGGCCGCTGCTCTTCAGGTTTCCAGCACTCCCACACACATGAAGACCACTTCTGCCGGAACCCAGAATCGCAAAGGCAACAGCTTGCATGCCCGGAGAGATGGCTCTGTGTGTCACTTCCAGCACATGTGCCATAGGTTCACCATCATGGAAGTAGCATTTTAAGAAAAGCGGGGAGGGGGAGGGGGAGGGAATGGTAGTTTACCATCTCTACCAACCTTATTTTACAATAGCTCCGTTGCTTGCATGCTAAGATTTTTTGGTCTTTGTCTCTCTTCCACCCGCCTCTTTCTATACAGTGTTAAGTCAGGTAGTGTGTTACAACACAACTGCTAAGTTATACTCAATGTACACAACACAATTTAGGTCATGAAAGGTTGGCTAGAAAGAATTTGAGCTCTGGGAGAAATGACAATAGTTGTCTCTTAGTTAATTCCTGATTTTGTCTCTCAGCAAGACTTAGTCTTTGAAGTTTTCCTAGAGCTTTCTTCAGAATAGAATGATCTTTCCCCCCTCTTTTCCTGTCTACACAGTAAATGATTGTGGTTTTTTTTAATGTTGAAATGTTCTGTATTAGTTAGTTCCTTTTCTCTGACTTTGAATATAATCAGGGTCTAGTGATCACCATCCTTAATCGTTGCTAGAAGGAGGGCTTGTCATTTTCTTCTGAACCTGATGCTACCCTTGACCTGCAAACATTTGTCAGAGAAGAATGGGACTATGGAAACGCGGCAATCCTGCTGGGAGGTCCCAGAAGTGAGCAACAAACCTGGGAATTATCTGTACCAAAGCATTCTCAACTTGTTTAGAAGAAGGAACATAATTCTTTTCAGACCAAGAGCTGCTTTAGAGAGCTGTGCGGGGCCAGGGCCAAACAAAGACTCCTATTTGATTTATTTATTCAGCTTTTATTTCCGCCTCAGCTTGGTGGCTCTCAATAGTTACAAGGTCAGAGGAAACACAAGAGCAAGATTCAGACAACATAGAAGCCAAAAACTGTAAACCCCTCCCCCCAAAAATAAAAAAAGTTGGAGAGAACAATACTAAGAATAATAAGAGCAGTGGTGGGATTCAAATAATTTAACAGCTGATTCTCTGCCCTAATAACCGGCTGGGTGGGCATGGCCATGGTGGGTGTGGCCAGGGTGTGTGACAGGCAGCACTCGGCCTCATGCACCCCCCCCGGGAGAAAAAGGGCGATGGGAGGGGGGCACACTGCACCCCCTGTGCCCCTTTTTGGGCCTAGTAGGTCTCCCTCCATCCCTCTGGGGAGCAAAAACAGGCTGTGGGGGGGGGACATGCCACTGCCCCTGTGCCCCGTTTTGGGCCTAGTAGGCCTCCCTGCAGCCTCCTGGGAGCAAAAACAGGCCACCAGGGGGGGAGGCGCTGTACCCTCCGGTACCCCATTTTAGGCCTAGTAGGCCATCCTGCACTTAACTAGGAGTCAAAACGGGGTGGGTGGGGACTCCTGGAAGGGGCGGGGTGGGAAGGGGTGGGGCCAGCTAGCAATTTAACAATCGGTTCTCCCGAACCAGCCTGAACCAGCTGAATCCCACCACTGAATAAGAAGTATGGGTGAAGCTGTTGAAAGGGTTGGGTTTTTTGTTTTTTTTTTGGCAATTTTCCATTTTTAAGGACTTCCCAAAAACTATAGGAAAGCTCCAGTCTGTTCTCAGTGGGGAATCCTTGGTGTGGAGAACTAACATGTTTTAGTTTTGGCTCTTCTGATACCCCATAAATGTGGGAGAACGAAAAAAACCTACATGATCTAACACACTGAGCTGAATCCAATTGAAGATCCCAAATTTCAAATCACAAGTTTATACCCGCACTTCCAATCTGAACTTGGAACTGAATCTGATGTATGTGGGCCACAGGATAGGTAGAATATGGTCAGACATGAACAACCGAAACCCACATGGGCAGTTTTCAAACTAGCTACCGTGTTTCTCCAAAAAGATGACCCACCTTGAAAAGAAGCCCTACTTTTTTGAGCACATGCAATTAAATTAAGCCACACCCACAAAAATTGCCCTAATTAAGACTCCGTCCACCCCAGGGTGCAGGGGGTGGGGCGAGGCACACAGGTAAAAAATAAGCTAGGGTGGGGATGGGGGTGGTGGAGCTGCCTTACTTACTAGGCCTTGCACATCCTGACACCTGCCTCGCCTTCTTCTGTGGCCGCTTCTTCTGCGGATGCTTGCCGCCACTTGCACGCATTGCCCCAGCCTCCGTTTTGCCTTCAGATGCCTGCCAGAAGACATCTGCAGCCGATAACAGAGCTCATCAGCTGCAAATGCCTTCTGGCAGGCATCTGAAGGCAAAACGGAGGCTGGGGCAATGCGTGTGAGTGGCGGCAAGTGGCCACAGAAGAAGTGGGCCAGCATCAGGCTCTTGCTGGGCGGGGCTGTCAGTGCCACTGCCATGAGATAAGTAAATAATTAGAACCCTCCAAAAAGAAGGCCTAACCATTTTTTTTGAAGGGTCAAAAGAAAATAAGACCCAACCTTCTTTTTGGAGAATCACGGTACTTTATTGTTCTCTGCCAGTAATGCAGGAATCTTCCCAGACTGGCCGTTTTCAGCAGATAAGGCTCAAAGGCATTCAAGGGGACAATCAGACCTTAGCCTCTTGTGCTTTTGTACTGAGTCCAGATTAATTCTCCACTTAAACCCTTCTCCCAAAGTTGGGAACCAATTAAGACATGGGTCATCTCATTCTGAAGTAATTGTAATTTCCAAGTTCTCTTTAAAGTTAGCTCTATGTAAACTGTAATGAGTGTGTGTGTGTGTGTGATAATAGCCTAAATTACAGTCAGTAGCTTTTCTGCATCAGGTAAGGAAGCAGCTGTCTGGTTGGCTGAAGAGAATATGTAGCAATACATTGATTAATTACAGTTCATACGACCACAACCTAATTTTCAAGTAACATTTTGCTTTGTATACCATCTTTGATGGAACTCTGAGCATTCAATTTTTATTTTTTTAGGAACTATATGCAGTTCTGTTGTTTATCTCCAGTTTAGCATCTTCCATCATCTTACTTCATCTAGAACATTTCAGGCTGGTACATGACAATGTTCCTAAAACATTTCGCACAAATATAGAAGTGCAATATGATAAAAGGACAAAAAATATCGCAACCTGCTACAGCTTACGTAAGTTAACACAATAAAAGAGGGGAAACAAGCTAACAGTCTAAAGACATCATGACTTCCATAAAGTGCTTTAGAAAAGTAAGATGGTTTATGTTCGTACCTAGAGCTGTTAAGGGATGGACAATTCATAGGACATTTGTGACAACTGATCTTCAAATTTGGAATTCCTTTCCTGGGAAGTTTCCAAACCTACACACACACTTATATCAGCCTGCACACTTAATTAGGAAATATTAAAGTTCTGAAAAATTTTGAGGAGATGCTTCATTTCAGAGACTGCTCTGTTATTGTTAGTTGCGAAGTCGTGTCCGACCCATCGCAACACCATGGACAACATTCCTCCAGGCCTTCCTGCCCTGGAGACCATTTAAACTCACACTGACTGCTTCAGTGACTCCATCCAGCCACCTCGTTCTCTGTCATCCCCTTCTTTTGCCCTCAATCATTCCCAGCATTAGGCTCTTCTCCAGTGAGTCCTTCCTTCTCATTGGTGGCCAAAGTATTTGAGTTTCATCTTCAGGATCTGGCCTTCTAAAGAGCAGTAAACTCTAAAGACTGCTCTTTAGAGACTGCTGTAGCCTGGAATATCTTTAAACTCGTTCACAAACCAACCAATCCCTCTGGTTTCTAAGAACAAAGCCAAGCCAGTGTCTTACTTTGCTCTTCTCCATAATGTCCTCCAGCATTTCCAGTCAACCAAAATGTCTTCATTCATAGTTTTTTAACAGTGGTGCCCAAATCTGTTCTGGTGTTTGTAAGAACCTTGGTGAAACAGGTTCTATTTGCCTCTTGGCTTATATTAACTATCTCACACAAGCCCAATGCTGTCCATATATGCTTCTTGTGTTGGATGATATAAAACATCCCTCTGGACATTTTTGAAAAGAGATGGGAAAAAATGTATTTTAGTGGTTCAGATGGTGTGTTTTGTTTAATATCAGGTATGAAGAATGCAGTTACATCTTCATCTCCAAAAATTCCAGGTGATGGGTCTGTCCAAACTCACATTTGTCCATTTCCTGTATTGTTGTTAGTTGTGAAATTGTATCCGATCCATCGTGACCCCATGGACAATGTTCCTTCAGGCCTACCATCCTCTGGAGTCCATTTAAGCTCATGCCTACTGCTTCAGTGACTCCATCCAGCCACCTCGTTCTCTGTCGTCCCGTTCTTCTTTTGTCCTCAATCATTCCCAGCATCAGGTTCTTCTCCAGTGAGTCCTTCCTTTTCATTAGGTAGCCAAAGTATTTGAGTTTCATCTTCAGGATCTGGCCTTCTAAAGAACAGTCAGGGTTGATCTCCTCTAGGACTGACCAGTTTGATCGCCTTGCAGTCCAAGGGACTCGCAGGAGTCTTCTCCAGCACCATAGTTCAAAGGCCTCAGTTCTTTGGCTCTTTCCTGTATAGCTTTCCTGTTTATTATCTTTGCTTTCCCTAATCTCATTTCAAATCCTGGCTTTTCCAGATGCTCTTCATTCCCTTAATTGTTAATTTTGCCTGAATCTTTGAAGATTTCTCTTCTATATTTCCTTAAGACCCAGTTTAGAATGTCCGCATAACAATCCAAGAGCCTTGGTAGTACAGTGGTTTAAAGCACCCTGTTATTAACACAGCTGCCTGCAATTACTGCAGGTTCAAATCTTACCAGGCTCAAGGTTGACTCAGCCTTCCATCCTTTCTAAGGTAGGTGAAATGAGGACCCAGTTTGTGGGGGCAATAAGCTGACTTTGTATAAATATACAAAAGTATGAAGGCTATTGCTTAACGCATTATATGCCGCCCTGAGTCTCCGGAGAAGGGCGGCATATAAATCAAATTAAATTAAAAAAAAAATCCACCTTGTGTAAGATTAAACATGGCACATTTTCTAGTTCATCTAGTTGTCCATTGTTACTTCCATTCATCTCCATGGCTCATGTGGAGAAGCACAACTCTTTCAGAACTGTACCACTGCTCTGTACCAGGCTGAAACATGTTAATGATGAATGGATGAGCAAAATCTGTTATCTAGAATTATCATCAAAAGCAGGCAATAATAGAAAAAACATTAAGCTTAGGCATCAGAGAGAGAGAGGCATTAATCAATGCAAGGAGAACAGGTTTTTCTCCTTTTAATTTAATCTCAGGAAGGACCTTTGAAAGCCACGATTTAGGTATAAACCAATTAATTTTGACAATATTATTTTTCCTCTCCAACTTTAATAGAAAGTATATTATAGGCTAAAAATTACAAATGAATATATGGGTTTAGGATCAAGTGTGGAAATAATAAATCTATATAACAGCTGTCTCCAACTTGACATCTACTCATGATGTTGATTCATATCTCCCATATGTAGATATCACAGGAATTGCAATTCAATACGTTTGGAAGTTATCAAGTGCATACTTTTGCATGTCAGGATAATTATAGCTGGTTTTTAAAACATAGAATATAGAATTCTAGGGCCGAAAGGACCTTGGAGGTCTTTTAGTTCAAGCTTCTGCCCATATTCTGAATTAGGCTCCCTTAAGAAGCAGGAAGCAGAGTTTTTGATCCTGGTAAAACCTCTTTTATTTACACGACTGTGAATTCCTTTCATTCACAGTCAGCAAGGCCTGTCCAAACAGTTTTCAAAGGAATGTTTATCAACACAGACCTTATCTTGCTTGGAAGGCTGCCAGGTAACTAGTTTCCAAACGCAGTACAAAGCAAAACTTGGCACAGAGTCTCTCAGAGTCACGGAACGAACAAATTGTTTCCTGCAAAAGTCCACTCCCTATTCACTCCTCTTTTGTTTCCTATGGGAGGGTCCAATCACCTCCAAGGTGTGGCTTTACTCCGAAGTCAACCCTGCTTTCTTAGTTGTTCTTGTCTTCTGGCAGCTCTGTGCATGTGCACACTGGGAACAGGCTCAAGTTGTTCCTCTGCCTCGCTGCTGTTTAGCTCCCTTTCTGCCTCTGATGCAGAGCCCTCATCTGAGCTTTCCCCAGCCCACAGGACTGGCCCATATTCCTCCCCAACCTCCTCACTATCTGACTCTGTTGTGGCTTCTCTGGCCACCAGCAGGCCACAACAGCCCAAGGCATGAAAATGTATACCATCCTGGACAAATAGTTGTCCAATCTATTTGTTTTAAAAACTTCCAGTGATGGAGCACCCACAAGGAGGCGAGTTATTCCATTGATTAATTGCTTGCATTGTCAGAAAATTTCTCCTTCCTTCTAACTCTTCCTAATAAGAGTTGGATCTCTTATTAACAAGCTTCCATCCATTACTTCTGATCCTGCCTTCTGGTACTTTAGAGAAAAATGTCAATCCCCTCTTGTCTGGGACAGCCTCTTAGGTACAGTAAGACAGTGAAAAGAATAAAGGAGTTGGAAGGGACCTTGAAGGTTTTCTAGTCCAGGGGTCACCAACCTTTCGGACCTCAGGGACCACTAAATCCATAATTATAAATCCCGTGGACCACTAATATGATCTGCTTAATGACCAGCTGGGTGGGCATGGCTAGGTGGGCATGTGACTAGGTGGGCATGGCCAACTTGATGTCACTCATGTCAAGGGGTGCCTCACTGGCCTCTACTCACCTCTCCCATCCCAGCCACTCTTCGCCTGCCTTACCCGAGCTCCTTAGGGCCCCAACAGGAAGCAGTTGTTGGAGCTAAGAAGCCACCATGAGAAAGAGTTGGCTTGGTTCAAATTGGATCTGGCCAAGAAGGAGGCTCAGCAGAAGCACCTCACTGAGGACTACGAGCATAGGCTTTCCAAGCAAAGGGAAGACCTGTGGGAGTGCAAGGCCAGGTATAGGCACCTGGAGGCTCAGCGGGCTGAGATGGTCAGCCAGTTCCAGGCCATGATACAGTCCCACTAGAACAAGGCCCCCCAGCTCTTCGCCACCAGTGGCACTTCCCTCCAGCCTTTGCCCAAAGCCCCACACCAGGAGGCTAAAGGAGACCCCAAGACAGAATTTCTGCCCCCCTCCAATCCGCACAAAAAGATCCCGAAGGGGGAGACTCTCTGCAACAACACAAGCGTTCATTGCACGCTTGTGCATCTGTCCCAGGGGCCATAGTTTTGAGGACTCCTGATTTAGTGCAATATAAAAAATGCAAATAATTTTTCTGCGAACCACCAAAATTTTATCGTGGACCGCCAGTGGTCCACGGACCACCAGTTGGTGATCGCTGTTCTAGTCCAATCCCTTGCTCAAGCAGGAAGCCCTATAACATTTCAAATGAATGGTTGTCCAATCACTTCTTAAAAAAACCTCCAGTGTTGGAGCACCTAAAGCCTCTGGAGGAAAGTCACTCCACTGATTAATAAAGTCATTCTGACTGTCAGAAAATTACTCCTTAGTTCTAGATTGGAGCTAAGTTATCATGTTCTCCCCAATCTTTCTCTTCTCTTCTACCTAGCTCCTTCAACCGTTCAAGTAATTTTCATATAATTTAGCCTTCAGACCCCTTATCTCCTTTTCTTGCTCTTCTCTGCACACTTTCTAGGATCTCATTATCCTTTTTGTATCATGGTGACCAGAATTGGATGTTAGCGTTTCAAGGGTGGCCTCCCTCTTGCAGTATAAAGTGGTATTGTTCCTTTTTCATTTTCCTACTTCTTTTATCATATCTGTGGTACGATTCTGTGAAATAGATGACCTCAGTGATAGCTTGCATGACTGAATTAAAATATGAATCTAAATCTCCCCGATCTTAGTCTCACCGTTGTCTCTGCTTTCCAAATCTGCCTAGCTCTAAAGAAGGCCCGTAAAAGAAATCACAATGTATTTCTCATCAATCAAGTGACCATTCAGCACCAGTTCTTCTTATAAACAATAGTGAGATTCCAGTAGATGATTGCATAATAAAATAACTAAGAAAAAAAAAAAAGGACTAAGAAAAAAATATACCATATTTTTCGGAGTATAAGATGCACCTTACTTTTTGGGGAGGAAAATAGGGGAAAAAAAATCTGCCTACCAAATATTCATTTGGCTAGGGCAGGGGTCAGCAACCTTAAACACTCAAAGAGCCACAAAGGTCCTAACCGGAAGCCCCCTGTCCAATTCTGGAGCCAACTGGAAGTCTTTTAAGGAGCCTGTAGTACAGTGGATTAATGCACTGTTATTAACATCTTCTGCTTGCAATTATTGCAAGTTCAAATCTCACCAGGCTCAAGGTTGACTCAGCCTTCCATCCTTTCAAAGGTAGGTGAAATGAGGACCCAGATTGTGGGGGCAATAAGCTGACTTTGTATAAATATACAAAAGTATGAAGACTATTGCTTAATGCATTGTAAGCCGCCCTGAGTCTCCGGAGAAGGGCGGCATATAAATTGAAAGAAAAAAAAAAATCCAGTTCCCCAACAATAAAGTCTTCTCCTACTGTGGCGTCCTTTTTCCTCTGGCGACCGGAAGTACTGTTCCCCCATCATAGAGTCTCCTCCTACCGCGGTGTCCTTTTTCCTCTACCTATCTTAACTGAAAGCCCTAACAATTGTGGAGCCGACTGGCGACAGGGAGCCACAACAGAGGGATGAAAGAGCCACATGTGGCTCCAGAGCTGTGGGTTGTTGACCTCTGGGCTAGGGTCTTTAGCCTGGTCAGCTTCAGCACATTAGTTCGCTCGCTGGTTTTAAGGTTGGGGCTGGTTGGGGCTAAAAAACAGCTTCTAAAGCAGAGCTGATCGTTGGAGGGAGCAGCAATGAGAAAAGCAGGTGAAGCGTGGAAGGCAGCAGCTGTTCCGGGTAGCCATCTTGGGCACCATGCATCAAGTTTTTGGATGGCGATGGCAGCAATGGTGCTTTGGTGATCCCTGCAGCCTTGAAGAGCTCTCAAACAAAGCGTTTGGAGGCTGAAAACGCAATGCACGGAGCCCAAAAACACAAGCCATTATCGGTGGCAATCTCTGCAGCCAGGAAGAGGACACACAGAGGCCGAAGGGTACGGGACGGTGGGTAGGTGGGTGGGTTTACATTTGGAGTATAAGACGCATCCATATTTTCAGCCTCTTTTAGGAGGGAAAAAAGTGTGTCTTATACTCCAAAAAAATACGGTACATCAAGTTCCAGACTTTTCAAAGTCTCCCCTGCCTGGAAAAAAAGGAAGAAATTGTCTCAATTTATAGTCTGTCAGAATTGTCTTTTTCTACCTCCAAGGTGTAGACTCCCCATTCTCCAATTTAGCAATTATATTATTATGGTAAGACAGATAAAATTACTTTTGAAAATCCTTCCCACTCTCTTTAATTCCCTTGCCTTTTACTGAAGGGAGGGTTGTTTTTTTTTTTGTCATACAGTGGATTTTCTTGGGTGACTTGGAGGGTTTCTCAGTTCCTCCTGTGTCCCCCCCTCCCAAATTATCAAACTGTTGTAGAACAACCTTCTCCAATTGGAGATCATTCAAATACAGATCCCAGGACTGGAGTTGAAAAGTTGTAACCAACTTATTGGAGTGTTCTGAGATGGTGATGATGGTATCAAGATTTGTGTTTTTGTTGGGTTTTTTTTTTCCACATTAAAAAGTACTAGAGTTGTGTAAAGGAAAATTGTAATAAAAATTATTTAAAAAAAAAAATCTAAAAAAATAAAAAGTAACCACTGCTAATATATTACTTGAGATGAATGTTTTCCTTTCAGTTGACAGTCTATTTTTTTCCACCTATAGTAAATATCTATCACTGTTCTCCCATACAAATGGGCATCTCACCTAATCCTTTCAGCCAACAGATGGGATTCAAGGCAGTTAATGAAAAATGGCAATGAAGTTAAAAAGCACAATTAATGTGGTAATTAAGAGCAAATTAAAACACAACCACAGGAAGAGGCAACGTATCTCCTACCTCGCTTAGACAATATAGACTCTCTTATTTATTTATTTATTTTAAAATAAACTGGTGGTCGAAAGGTAACAGTAGATAAGGATCAGTTATCCTGCCAGATGTTGCTGGACTTCAATTCCCATCCATGCGAACAATCATGATTAGTGGTTAGATTATATAAATTGGAGTCCAGGAATACCTATGCAATTATCATCGCTCACCGATGAAGCAAATAAGATGTGAAAGCTATAAATGTATAAATATAGATGCAGCCATGTAACGTAACTTACGATAGGAAGCATTTCTCTGTGGGTTTCCATTTTAATTGAAAATAGAATGAGATTATGAAATACGAGATATTCAGAATTGAGTCAAGTCATACTTCGTGACTGGTACTTTGATTTCTTTTACGCATCTCACATTTCATTTTGTTTACATTCCTTTAACAAAAATAAGGTTCAATGCCAGGGGTGAAATCCAACAGGTTCTAACAGGTTCTGGCGAACTGGTTGCAGAAATTTTGAGAGAATCGGCAAATACCACCTCTGGCTGGCCCCAGAGTGGGGTGGGAATGGAGACTTTTCAATATCCTTCCCCCAGGAGTGGGGAGGGAATGGGGATTTTGCAGTATCCTTCCCCTGCCACGCCCACCAAGCCACACCACACCCACCAAGCCACGCCCACAGAACCTGTAGTAAAAAAAAAATGAATTCCACTACTGGTTCAATCATATTTTGATCATGTGACCATGGGGATGCTGTAAGGGTTGTGTGAAAAACGGACATAAGTCATTTTTTTTCAGTGCCGTTGTAGCTTTGAACTAAATGAATTGTTGTAAATTGAGGACTACGTACCTGCAATATCGTTACCCTACTTTAAGCAATTGTATTTTTAAAGAATGACAGGCGATGCCTTTCCTGTTTCACAAATCAAATGCTGGAAGATTTAAGGAATGAGTCTGTGTGAGTTAATAACTCTTACTAAGTTTAAACCTGAGACCTGTTGATGCTATTTATCCATTCTTTAGAGCTCTGGGCTTTGTCTGACCAATTTAGTCAGATCTGTTACATTTTGATGTGGTGTAGCTCACTTCCAATATGCAGGCAGCGGCCTTTTCCGAGGAATATGTGTGCATGTCTATCTCAGTGCTTTTAACAATTCCGTCTTGAAATCACTTTGAACAGAGAAAAAACAACAACAACAAAGAAGTAACTAAAATGGAAGTGATCCTCCGAGGATGAAGGATTTCAACATGTTTCTTGTGTTTGCTTTTCAATTTCTGCAAGGAACAAAGACTTCAAGCCTACTGCAGCTCCCAACAGCCATTATTATAAAGATGACAGGTGGTGAGGGAATTACCATCTACAAATATAAATCCTTAAATGGATTTCCATTCTCAATTTGGACACTTTCTATATTCTGTGCATCTTGCAGTTTGCAACTTTCGCTTACCCAAATTGGTAGGAAAAGAGAAAAAAAAAATACTTATAATATAGGAAAAAAAGTAATCTGCTGGTATATATTAAATAATGCCCCAATGGGAGAAGAATAGATCTTGACTTTTTGATTGTTTATTGTTTTGAGGGCCTTTCCTTTTTCTAAGCACTAAAGACTTGCTCCTAGAAGAAAATGTTGATGAAACGATCAATGTTGTTTCTTGATATTTTATATAGACAATTTTTTTAACCTCTCCCCCAACATATATATAGAAAGAGCAATTTTGAAAAAAAAAAGTGGTTTGTTTTTGCTTTTCTTTCATTTGCATACCTGTTATAAGATATATTGCTTTCCGAATGATGAAGCCTTTTGCAAATTACCATTGAGGCCTGGGGAGAGCCAAACAAATGGATTTGTTGTCTACCACATAACAATCTAGAGTTTTCAGATCTCCTTGAGGAGCAGAAGAAATTTAAACTCCTTCCAAAAGCAAATATTTGCTTTGTTTTTAGAGAACTAAGTTGAACACAGGTCAAGGGAAAAAAAAGTAGCAGAATAACAGAATGACAGAGTTGGAAGTGACCTTGGAGGTCTTCTCATCCAGCCCACTGCTCAGGCGGGAAACCCTATACCAGTGATGGCTAACTTTTTTGCCATCACATGCCAGGAGGGGGGGTGGAGGAGGTTCGTGCGCATCCCCACATCCATAATTCTATGTACGCCGCCCTGCACATGCGCGCACAACCCCCCTCCCCCCCTGCTCCTGGCATGTGATGGCCCAGTAGGCCCGTTTTTCTTTCTCACCTGGCTCCAAATTCTCTCTAGGCATCTGGGGAGGGCAAAAACAGCCTTCCCCACCCCCTCGGAGGCCCTCCGGAGGCCTGAAACGGCCCATTTCCCAACTCCCAGTTGGACAGGAAGTGACTTATTTTGCTGTCCCCAGCCTCCAGAGTCTAGAAAGCCCAGAAGACCCAAAAATCAGCTGGCTGGCACACTCATATGCACCAGAGCTGAGCTGGCATGCCCACTGATATGGCTACGTCTGCCACCTGTGGCACGCATGCCATAGGTTCTCCATCATGGCCCTATACCATCACAGACTCCTAAGTGTTATAAATCTACCACTACACCAAGATTTTGTTCTTCAAACATTTTTTTTTTAATTTTTAAAAATCTTCATTGTTAAAAAAAAAAGTTGGACATGGTGGAGCCGTCTTGGCAATACCTCTGCCATACAAAGTATAACATAAGTCTCTTATGTATTCAATATACATTAGTACTTACTAATTATATACACATACTTAACTTCTTATACACGCTTACAATTACCTAATATATTACATACATTGTCTCTTGTTTCAATCTACACATCCTTGTTCTTATCCATTCCGACTTCCATTTCTCAAATCCAACCATTGGTAAAATCTGTTCCAAATCTCATAGTATTCTGTCTCTCCTTTATTTTTCAGTTCTAATGTCAATCTATCACGTTCTGCACAGTCAAGTATCTTCTTTGTTATTTCCCTTTCTTTAGGTATGTTTACACTCTTCCATTGTTGAGCATAAACTATTCTCGCTGCTGTTGTGATATGCAGTATTAAATATGTTAACCCTTTATTCAGACCTTCTTTTATAATTCCTAATAGGAATACTTCTGGTTTGAGTTCCAATCTCTGTCCAGTCATTTCTTCCAACCACATTTGAATCCTTTGCCAGTATTCTTTTACTTTTCTACATGTCCACCACATGTGGTAATAGGTGCCCGGTATTTGGTCACATTTCCAGCATTTCTGTACATTTTGGCTAGCCTAGCTGGTGGTATGTGCCACCTATAGAACATTTTATATAGGTTCTCTTTGTATGATGTGGCCAGGGTTAATGCTTTTTTTTTTAACATTTGTGATGTTGCCTTCATTTTTTTTGGAAAGTCTTTAGGTAGGAATTCAGACTCTGCATCCAGAGTCAGATTTATGGAATTACACTAGTAGTTGTGTTTAGGATGGACATTTTCCAAGATGGAAGAGTAGTAAAGAGGTTTTTCTTTTCTCTTTGCTTCCATGTTGAACCTATAGTCCAAAAATTCCATAGTAAGTCTCCCATCCAAATACTAAACACATTATACCCAGTTTATCTCCTCAGAATAGCTCTGAGTAGCTACTATTATCAGCTCCTCAGAACTTAAAATGCAGCAAGGTGAAATTACCTTCCTGTTCTCAAACTCTCTGGGCATTTTCAATCTCACACAGTGGACTTAGATTTACTCTTTACTAATTAAGAGATGGAGTTATTTATGGTTATAATAGTTGGGCAACATTGACATTTTGAGTCCAAATACTGTATGTTCATTTGCGTTCATGTGAAGGAATCTAGAGGCATTGCTTCTACTGCGTGGCAAAAGTTATGTTCAAATTTAGGCCAATCACTATCAGAAGCTATGAATATAAAATGAAGCAGAAATACCATAGAGATATAGAGTTTCTCTCCCTCCCTCTTTTTCACACACACACACACACACACACACACACACACACACACACCCAAGCACACAAAACCACAAACATACACATACATTTCTTTGAGCGCTTGGGGAAAAACTAGGATAAAAATCTAATGAACTACAGTAAATAACACAAGAACAGATGGTATTTGAAGATTAATCAGCAGCCATGTAAGGATATTCATTTAAGTTTGTTGTCCTTGTTAGATAGGCTGTTGTACCTCCTGATAGCAATGCCAAGCCTGTGCCCTAGGCTCTCCGTTTATGGTTTAAAATTGGCATGCAGGGAAAAAAGTTCTTCCATTGGTCCATTCCATTGGTGAAATCCAAATTTTTTTACTACCGGTTCTGTGGGCATGGCTTGGTGGGCGTGGCAGGGGAAGGATACTGCAAAATCTCCATTCCCTCCCCACTCCAGGGGAAGGATACTACAAAATCCCCATTCCCTCCCTACTCCTGGGGGAAGGATATTGCAAAATCTCCATTCCTACTCCACTCTGGGGCCAGCCAGAGGTGGCATTTGCCGGTTCTCTGAACTACTCAAAATTTCTACTGCTGGTTCTCCGAACTGCTCAAAATTTCCTCTACTGGTTCTCCAGAACCTGTCTGAACCTGCTGGATTTCACCCCTGGTCCATTCCCTAAAACTATACTCAGGTATTTAATCAATACTACTAATTTGGGGGTTAGATCCCAATATAATATTTGCTGAGAGCATCTAATCAGGTACGAAATCACCCCATTACTTAGATCAGGGATGTCAAACTCAAGGGCCGGTGGCTGAATCCGGCCCACAAGGTGCTTAGATCTGGCCCACAGGGGCTGACCTGGAAACAGTGAAGGACCAGCATGTGGTACCTCTGCCAGTGAAAACAGAGCCAAGGAGGGTCACAGGCAGCCCTCCTGAGCTCTGTTTTCACTGGCAGAGGGCTGCAGGTGGTTGTCACAGCTGAAAACGGAGCTCGGGAGTCCATTTTTGCTGGCAGAGTGCTGGGCCACCCCAGGCGCCCCAACACGAGTGATGTCGAGCTGGCCATGCCCACCCCGGCTCCCTGAGGTCAAACACAACCCTGATCTGGCCCTTAATGAAATTGAGTTTGAAACCCCTGACTTAGATCGTCCCTTCTTTACATGAAAATCACCAATTGAGGCATCCCACCAGAGGATGGGTTTCAGTAGGCTCTGACCAGTTCTGGAGAACCGGTAACGGAAATTTTGAGTAGTTTGGAGAACCGGTAGTAAAAATTCTGACTGGCCCCGCCCCCATCTATTCTCTGCCTCCCAAGTCCCAGCTGATTGGGAGGGAATGGAGATTTTACGGTATCCTTCCCCTGCCATGCCCACCAAGCCATGCCACGCCCACCAAGCCATACCCACAGAACCGGTAATAAACATTTTTGAAACCCACCACTGCATCCCACCCTCATAATTTAATTTTTTAAAAAATAATAATCAGAACTTTGACTGCAGAATCAACAATCTTGGGATAAATTTTAATGTGCTAATAGCACTTCATTGCTATGGCTGTAGGCTGAGTATGTTATATAACAGCAAACTTTCCTGTTAGCTTCTGTCACAATAGGGGAAAATACAGCCCCCACCCACAAAAGTTGATGTTTCTGGAATCTTCCTTCAGGCTGGAGAGAAACTGCCGTATTTAGAGCAAAGCGCCATCATAACTGATATTCTAATCTGTCTTTCAAACATAGAATTGGTCTCCTGCTTTCCCTAGTTTGTATAAATGTGTCTCCACAGAGCTAATGGACTTTGATGGGAAGAAGAATTAGCTTCTTTTGTTCTTCATCCCTTTTCCATTTTTTAGGTCCTCTGACTTTGTGTGAAGTGGATCATGCAGAGACCAAGAAAGGACCTCTGCAGATTTTCATTGTTCTCCTGAATAATTACTTAATAACAGAGGAAATTGTTAATAGATGTTAGTTTCTTGTTAAGAAGAACCCAACCTCATTTAGTATTATGGATCTATTTCTTCAGATATCCCCTTTACCTGTGTTCTTGATGTGGTAGGTTATGGTATGACCTTAGATTCCAGAATTTATGGAAAGCTGACTTCTTACTGAACTCATCGCAGAAGATGGTGGATCTGAGCCCTGTTTTTGACAGATGGCTACACTTCAAAACATTGTGGTGGTTGTTGCAAAGTCGTGTCCGACCCATCGCGACCCCATGGACATCCTCCAGCATCCTCTACCATCCTCTGGA
Organism: Pantherophis guttatus; assembly: GCF_059756535.1. NCBI lineage: Eukaryota > Metazoa > Chordata > Lepidosauria > Squamata > Colubridae > Pantherophis > Pantherophis guttatus. The sequence goes on along the minus strand of NC_142074.1, from coordinate 18,650,461 downwards.
GTCTATGGATGGAAAGCCATCTATGCCTTGGGTATAACGCAGGTATAACACTCTGGGGCCAGCCAGAGGTGGTATTTTCTGGTTCTCTGAACTACTCAAAATTTCCACTGCCGCTTCTCCAAACTGGTCAAAATTCCCGCTACCGGTTCTCCAGAACCTGTCAGAATCTGCTGGATTTCACCCCTGGTATAACGTGTAAATTTTCAGCATGCTTAGCTGGAAAGATTGATGGAACTTACTCAAACTCCTCAGCTTGCAGACTTAATGACATTATTAGAGAAAGATCTTGTTCTCCATCTAACACAGTGTATAAAGTGCTTAAGCTGATTAAAATCAATGTCTGAAGGCCACTTAACTGGATTTCGACTACTGAGTCTTACCGTTTGCATGAGAGTTTGGTGCAGTCTACCAGCTAGTCCACACTTGGCAGGAGGCCAGACAGTTTGACAACTGGTGTCCGTTGCCCACTTAGAAGGAAGGTCTCTAAATTCTAAACATGGGATCACAAAATATCGCAGCTCCATTCTGTCAACTCTGCACGTCCTACTACCCTCGTGTAGTTGATTTCAGGGTAATGTGACTTTTGATCGTACTTTGAAAGGGAAACCAAAGGAGGTAAAGTTTAGATTTGTAGCTCAAGAAATATTGTACTCTATATCCCACGGTCATTGTTTTCATTGTTTCCCCTCCCCTTGTTATATATTGACTGAATAATTGCATGCATAAGAGCTAGGCTTGTTACAATAAGTCTAATGGTCCCTCAAATCTAGAAGAACTACTACAATATTTTTTGATGCAGGACATGACAATATTAAGCTGCTTATATTCTCAAACAATCCGTTTATAACCAGCCATTTGAATTGTTCTTACTTTGAATTAAAACTGAGCTTTTCCTTTCAGCCATCCTTATATTCTTTTGTGTTTACACTTTGTTATTATGATGGTCGCTACCATGTAAAAAAAAGATGTGGAGACTTTAGAAAGAGTGCAGAGAAGAGCAACAAAGATGATTAGGGGACTGGAGGATAGAACATATAAAGAACGGTTGCAGGAACTGGGTACGTCTAGTTTAATGAAGAGAAGGACTAGGGGAGACATGATAGCAGTCTTCCAGTATTTGAGGGGCTGCCTCAAAGAAGAGGGAGTCAAGCTATTCTCCAAAACACCTGAGGGGAGGACAAGAAGCAATGGGTGGAAACTCATCAAGGAGAGAAGCAACTTAGAACTAAGGAGAAATTTCCTGACAGTGAGAACAATTAACCAGCGGAACAACTTGCCTCTATAAGTTGTGGATGCTCCAACATTGGAAGTTTTTAAGAAGAGATTGGATAACCATTTGTCTGAAATGGTATAGGGTTTCCTGCCTAAGCAAGGGGATGGACTAGAAGATCTCCATGATCCCTCCCAAGTCTGTTATTCTATATTCTATTATCCTGCCATAGAATGAATAGCCGATATGTTACTTAGAGAATTCTGCACAGTTTTGCATCGGGAAAAATGGAGTTATGTTAGAAGTAAATTAGAGACATGGGAGCTTTTCAACAAGAGATCCGGTTCTCCCGCTTTCCCTTTTCCATTCAACACTGATATTATTTTCTGTTTCGGCAGCCCAAGAAACATATTGCATTACTTACAAAAATGGGAAACTTTTAGGAACTTGCGGATTTGCAATTCACCCAGTTGCAAACAAGTGATTGCAAGGTAATTGGCTAATATCCAAGAAAAAGTCCTTATTTGTTGTGTTCCAAGACTGATCTTGGAATTTTTTTTTTGAGAATCAAAGAAATGGGCATTAATTTTTTTTCACAGGTAGTCCTTGACTTATAACCATGATTGAGTCCCAAATTTCTGCTGTGAATTTTGAAAAGGTCCGTTTTAGAACCTTTCTTTCCATTAGTTCTTAAATGAATTGCTGTGGCTGTTAAATGAGTGACTTCCCCAGTGACTTTGCTTGTCAGAAGGCTGTAAAAGGCGAGCCTGGCACACTGCGATCATCATAAATATGAGCCAGTTGCCAAGCATTCTGAATTTTGATCACGTGATCATGGGAAAGCTGCCACGGTCACAAAAACATGCCTAAGTCACTTTTTTTCAGTGCTGTTATAACTTTGAATGGTCACTAACTGAAGTATTATAAGTCGAGGACTACAAATTTAGCTAATGCCCATCTCACTCACAGATACCTGTGCAAAGAAAATAAGCATTGGAATATGTCTATCTTATGTTGAACTGGCTTTCTTGTTGGAAGCTTCTGCATTTCTTTAAAAAAAATTCCACTTTATTCCTTATTTCAAGATCCTGCATTGTTCTTGCATATGTCTCTACAGAAGAGAGATGCTAAATATTGAATATTTCTTGTCCATTTCAGCAGCCTACTGTGTTTCCCCAAAAATAAGTCCTCCTCTGATAATAAGCCCAATCGGGCTTTTGAGCACATGTGCTAAAATAAGCCCTTCCCAAAAATAAGCCCTCCTCAAAAATATTTAAACACATGCGTGGGGAGTCCCCGCCATTTCCTCTGGTTAGGGTTAGGGAGACAGAGCTGGAAATCAGGTAAGACAGCAAGAGGAGCCCCATCTTGCTCCACGCACCCCAAAATAATAAGACCTCCCCAAAAATAAGGCCACAAGCTTATTTCGGGTTTCAAAAAATATATAAGACTGGGTCTTATTTTCAGGGAAACATGGTAGCTGCATAGGAATGGAGGAGTAATTTTTTAACAATTGAGATTGTTCTTTATCCTTTAAAAAAACTGGTTCTTTTTGAAACATTTAAAGAGATACTTTCTCGTTTTTGTATTTACATGGCAGCCCAAAACACCTCCGAAACGGACTTTTGGATCCATTACAAACGAACAGGTAATTACATACTCGCACTCAGATATTCCCTCCCCTTCCTTTTTGATTCTTTAAATATAGTCAAATCATTGTTCTATGAAAGGGACACCGGTCCTTTTTTTCAAAATGCTGAAACTGCGGGAAGAATGGGTGTTGAAACATGACTGAAACATTTCTATATATTTGAAATGGTGAAGGTAAGTGCGCATTTCAATAAGTCGATGTTGTATTATAACATCTTGAAGGAATCTCCTTGGTAAATTAAGTTTCGGGTTCTGCATGACATCTAATATTAGAACTTTGCGATCGTTCTGTCCCCCTTCCCCACACAGGCAAACACACAACCTGTATACTACCTGTATATGTGTTGCCGTGCACTAATATAGGCACTTAAATAATTTTGCCCTCTTTTAAACTTATATTTAAACTTATAATTAAAATTATTTAATTGTTTTTTAAAATGTTTTTAAATTTTATATGCTATGTTTTATCCTGGCTGTACACCGCCCTGAGTCCCGCAGGAGAAGGGCGGTATAGAAATATAATAAACTAAAATAAATAAATAATAATTCCTCTACAACTATTTTGAAATCTCAAAAAAAGGTGTGGGGGGGGGGGTCAGGAATTGCATCACAAGTTTCCTGCCCTAGTCAAGAATTACACTGCTAGAATAGACACGGGGCAAGCATCTTGTTTTTTATCTTTTTTTAAAGGTAAAAAAAAAATGACAGCTCTCATCATCTGGGTTTGTTAAAAAAAAAAAATGAAATGGAGAGCCTCTGCCTGAATTTAAAAAATCTCTGAGTTGTAGTTGCAGCGGTAACGACGGAAGAATCCATGCATGATTGTCAGATTGCATACAAATAAAGGAGCGTAGGGGAGCAAACTCTCCCACTTCTGTGAGGTTGCTTTCTTTTCTCTTCTTCCCAATTTCGCAAGCAAAAGAAAACAAAACACCGCCAGTCATAACTCAGGAGCTTTGCAAGCAAATAATAGTGATTAAAAAAAGAAACCACACACCCTGGAAAAAAAAAATGTGCCTACAATTCTCAAACTATTTACTGTAGAGTACAAGTCTACATTAGGGCCATGCTGTGGCTCAGTGGCTAAGACGCTGAGCTTGTCGATCAGAAAGGTCGGCAGTTCGGCGGTTCGAATCCTTAGTGCCGCATAACGGGGTGAGCTCCTGTTACTTGTCCCAGCTTCAGCCAACCTAGCAGTTCGAAAGCAGGTAAAAAATGCAAGTAGAAAAATAGGGACCACCTTTGGTGGGAAGGTAACAGCCTTCCGTGCCTATGTATTTAGGACAGGGGGAAATTGTGGCAGTGGGAAAGGGATCTCAGTTGCCTTAAGCCTTGACATGTAAAAATGCCCAATGAGTTATCTATAGACCAGGGGTCCAGTTTGTGGACTGGCATTGGTCCATGGCTTGCCAGCAACCGGGCCATGCAAATAAGCAAAGCCCCATCCTTGGTATGCAGGCAGCACTCAAAACCATGCCCCCTCTAGTCTGTGGAAAAAACATTCTCCATGAAACCAATCCCTGGTGCCCGAAAGGTTTAAGGCCTCTGCTGTAGACTGCAAACCTTGGTAACCCCCCATCGATATGCAGGCAGCATGCAAAGCCACGCCCCCTCCGATCCGTGGGAAAAAACTTTCTTCACGGAACCAATCCCTGGTGCTCAAAAGGTTGGGGCGGGGGGGCAGTGGTGGGTTCCACTTACCTTCACTACCGGTTAGGAACTGTGTGACCATGTGTGTGGCGTTTCTGCAGAGCGTCCGTGATGATGTCCGGGCGGGTGGGTGGAGCCTCCTGCTACTGCCACTTACCGTTTCTCCTGAACCGGGGCGAACCGTTAGAAACCCACCAGGGGGGGAGGGGGTTCTGCTGTAGACTACAAAACCTTGGGCCTCTCTGGTCTGGATTTGCAAGGATTGCATTAAAACCAGGGAACGACAACCAGGAAAAGCGAAGAAGGAATGAGATTGCCCTTGGATCCTTCTTTCCGTGTTTTCACCTCTGTCCTTGGTGTTCCTCCACTATCACTCTCTCTTTTGTTTGTGGTGGCAGTGTTCCTTTTGGTGCCCATCAGCATCATTTTCCATCATTCACAGAGATGCTATTGATGAATACTAATCACTTCTTTCTCCTTAGGGGAAAAGTCTTTGCTAGGGTTTTTTTTTTCTTCTTCTTCCCTCTCTCCTTTCCTTTAAAAGGGGGGAAAAAATGAGGAGAGGGATTCAACTTTCCCAGGTTGATACGTCCATCTGGAAGTGAAAACCTTTATTTCCCTGTTCATTCTACCCAGACGTTATTCTTGTATACTACATGCAGAATTTATTTCTATTCCTACGTATTGATTTTAGCGTGAAGAGGAGAGACACCCCCCCCCTGCCATGACCTACAGGACCTACGTCTGGTTCCTTATCGCTCATCATACATTTATAAAGATTGCATTATTTGTAATATTTGGAATCCTGATTTTTACCACAGCCATGAAAGCAGGGGTGAAATCTACTTACCTTCCCTACTGGTTCGGAAGTGCGCACTCCGTGCACGCATGCATGTCACATCCAATTTTGGAGCCTCTGTGCATGTGCAAAGCCTTCTGCACATGTGCAGAGGGTCAAAAACAGGTTAAAACCAGGAAGTAATGACGTCTGGGCAGGTGGGTGGAGCTTTTCGCTACTGGTTCGTTAAACCACGTGCCACCACCGCTACCGGTTCGCACAAACTGGTACGAACCGGTAGCATTTCACCCCTGCATGAAAGTCATGCTGTTTTTTTTAAATAAATATTTTTTTAAAAAAAATCAGAGATGCTGAACTGTCTTTATCTTGGTTTGCTTGCAACACTCCGTTGCAATTTTTGGCCATTTCTGTTCCACACCAAAAAGTTGCTGGCAATTCGTACTTTTTTTAAAAAAAAAAAAATAGGGCAACCCACGAATATGGCAAATATTTAATGACAAAGAATATTCAATGACTGGGGGACTCGTGTTCAGAAAATAGCTGGCAGTCAGATGTTAGATATGCAAAGCAGCTGTACTGTGTGACTGAGGACAGCTGTATTGCCTGGAGTCTCATCTTCATCCATCCACAAGTTCTTCCAACTTAAAGATGTGTCACGTCATTAGGCTTTCTGGAGTTGGAGAAGAGTTGGGGAACATTTAAAGAGTTGAGAAGTGCTGCAGAAGCTGCTTTGTGGAGTGGGGGGGTGAGCAATAACGTTTCAAACTCTCGTTGCAAAGCTTAAGGCCACGATTTAAAAAAAAAGGTTCAAAAGATAAAACCTCCCTCAAGTCAAGCTTGACTCTCGGTGACCTTATGGACCTGACAGGGGTTCCCCCCCCTTTCTTTCTTTCTTTCTTGGCAGCACTACAAAATTATTGCTTTTGTTCTTCTCAACTTGCTTGTCTTCGCCTAAAGCCTTGGTATCTTCTGGGTGGGCAGTCATCCAAAAAGAGCTTGTGTCTGATTCTGCTTAGCTTTTTTTTAATTTTTTTTACATCAGCCAAGTTTAGTTCGGTTTTGCCACTTGCTATAACCAGCTGGGTTGCTAGGAGGCCACTTGGGATGCATTGAATCCTGGGCTAACATTTTGCTAGCTTTTTGTTAGACGTGGACGAAGATAAAGCTTTTAGATAAAAGGGAACATCCATCCCAGAAAACCCCCACAAAGATATATACAGTAGTGGCCAAAATTGTGGAAACCTTTTGGGAAAAATGTATTTTTGAGGTTTGATGGCTAATAACACCACTTTTATTTTATTTTATTTTATTTTTTGGAGTTTCAAGATAATCCTATTCCACTGCTGGAATGGCCTGGGAATAGCCCAGATCTTCACCCAATTGAAAATCTATGGAGCCAACTAAAGAAACTTGTTAGTCAGAAGCGACTCAGCAATAAAACCCAGTTAATAGAAGCCATCATTCAATCTTGGTTTCACATTATAACAGCTGCAGAACTAAAAGACTTGGTTCACTCCATGGGAAGACGTTGTAAGGCCATAATTCATGCTAAAGGTTACCCAACGAAGTATTAACTGACAGGGTGATCATTTTTGTATATCTCATTTTTTCTATGGTGATAATTTTTGTCTCTCTCATTTTTTCTACGTGTTTCACTTTTCTTCTTTATACCGTAACTGCTATTCTAATAGCAAATCCTTCATAAAAGGTATTGCATTACATTCTTGATTAAATTGTCTTTCCATTAATATATAATTTTATGGTACTACTAAAAAAAAAAAGTGGTGTTATTAGCTAATTTTTAGAAAATACATTTTTCCCAAAAGGTTTCCAAAATTTTGGCCACTACTGTACACACACTGTTTAAATGGGGTGGCCATTGTTCTCTTTTTATTGTATAGTGTTTCCATGGTTCTTGTTAAATACCACTATTTCTTCTTTAGCAAAGATGGTAGTTAAATGTCCAAGGTGTAAACAGGAAGAACCCATCACTCAAAAGATATGTAGTTCATGCTTGGATGACATGATAGACATAGCTTATGGTTAGTTGTGAACATGATTGATGGCAAACAGCTGCCTTGTTTAATGCTTTCCGACTTCCAACTACCACCAATGAAAGGAACAAAACCAAGGAAGCAGCTGATTATTTTAATGTCAGTCCTGAGTTAGTGAGGGTAGTAATCTGGGTTTGTTGAGGCAGTAAGTCTTTAAAAAGTCTGCAACAGATGTTGTATGTATCATGTTTTTTATCTTTAATTAACCACCCAAAGTCACTATACTGAGATGGGTAACTCCATAAAGTTCAATAAATAAATAAATGTTTGTTGATAAGCCCATGAGATAACGGGAAGGAACTAGTTGGCGTATAGGAAACCACAAGCTATGCTTGTCATGTTATCAACATAGGTCACCAAAAGAAGTCTTTCTGAATTGCTTTCTCCTTCCTACCCCAATTTAATGAATATAGTTTAAAGGAGGACCTCCTTTACATATCTTTTGTGGGGAAGGATATTGCAAAATCTCCATTCCCACCCCACTCTGGGACCAGCCAGAGGTGGTATTTGCAGGTTAGGGTTAGAGTTAGCCTCCAAACTACTCAAAATTTCTCCCGCTGGTTCTCCAGAACCTGCTGAATTTCACCAGTGGGTTCGCAACCTGTGGACACGGCCCACTACCAATCCATAGCCTATTCACAACTGGGCCATGTGAGTGGCTGTCTGGTGAATGTCCGTGCATGCACACAGTCCCACTCGCATGAGCATCACAGGGCCTCGTGGCCCCATTCACATGAGCGATGGGTGCTCACACACACATGCACTTTCCTGCTCCTCCCACAAAACGATCCCCTCTCTCTCCCCACCCTCCGCTCTGGGCCATCAACCCAGAAAGGTTGGGGAACTCTACAATAGACAATTATCTCATGGATATTTTTTAATCAGAAACACCCTATTAGTTATTATTGCCGTTTTTGTAAGCATGTTGACTCTCAATTATCACCACTTCCTAAGCTTTTGAAAACTCTAGATGGTCCTTTGGAAAAGACACTGATGAATGTCAGTCCATTAGATGGTAGAGATGATGGATGGGGTACATACGAGCTTCCTGGTTTTCCCGGACATTCCTAAGAGGGATAATCACAGAATCTCAAACCCATATATGACTCATGAAAGAATACCAGGTCATTGTTTAAATAACAATTAAAAAACAAATTATCCTTGAATATTTTGAAAGCTAAGAATATATTTAATTCAAAGCATTACAGCCTGTAATTACATGTAGGATCAATTCGTAATCATAGTTTACTAAAGAAGATGACTCATGTAATTAAGATGGATTTGTTTCCAAGGTCACAAGTCTTTAGACTTGCATCTTCTTTGGCATTACACCAAAGCATAAACATATGTGGGGGAAATTCAGATTGATATCATTCAGAAAAAAGGACATATTGTGTATATAACAGATCTATGCAGTAATATATCCCTTTCTCTCTTTCTGTGCTTTCTAGGGTCAAAATGTATTTGGACTTGATATAATTGAAACACCCGAAGGAGACAAGTGGCCCCAGTTGATAGTGCAACAAATCCTTGATAGGGAGCAGAAGGACACCTATGTGATGAAGATTAAAGTAGAGGATGGAGGAAACCCTCCGAGATCCAGCACAGCCATTCTCCAAGTCACCGTCACTGATGTGAATGACAACCGTCCGGTCTTCAAGGAGAATGATATTGAAGTCAGCGTTCCTGAAAATGCACCTGTGGGCACCTCCGTTTCTCAACTTCATGCCACTGATGCCGACTTGGGATCCAATGCCCAGATTCACTTTTATTTTAGCAGCCAGATCTCCAGTTTGGCCAAAAGGCTGTTTGCCATCGATAATATTACTGGTCTTATCACTGTCAAGGAGCCCTTGGACAGGGAGGAATCCCCAGTACACAAATTAACCATTTTGGCAAGTGACGGCAGTTCCACACCCTCCAGAGCTACCGTAACAGTGAATGTCACAGACATTAACGATAACATCCCCTCAATAGACACGAGGTACATTATCAATCCAGTCAATGGGACTGTATTACTGTCCGAGAAAGCACCACTCAATACTAAGATTGCCCTGATAACTGTAATGGATAAGGACGCTGATCTTAATGGCAAAGTTACTTGCTTCACAGACCACGATGTCCCCTTCAGGTTAAAGCCGGTATTTGATAATCAGTTTCTCCTGGAAACAGCCACTTTCTTAGACTACGAGGCCACCAGAGAATATGCCATCAAAATAGTGGCTTCGGATTCAGGAAAGCCACCCTTGAACCAATCTGCAATGCTACTGATCAAAATCAAAGATGAAAATGACAACGCCCCGGTGTTTACCCAACCCGTGATTGGGCTCTCCATTCCTGAGAATAACGCTCCTGGAACCCAGCTGACCAAGATAAGTGCTACTGATGCCGACAGCGGCCGCAATGCTGAAATCAGCTACATGCTGGGATTGGATGCTCCCCCTATTTTCAACCTGGATCGCCGTACAGGCATTCTGACAGCCGTGAGGAAGCTGGATCGAGAAAAACAAGATCGCTATTCATTCACAGTGCTGGCTAAAGATAATGGAATGCCACCTTTGCAAACCAATGCAACAGTGACTGTTTCTGTTTTGGACCAAAATGACAACAGCCCTGCTTTCACGCACAACGAATACAACTTCTACGTGCCGGAAAATCTACCTATGTATGGCACTGTTGGACTGATCACTGTGACAGATGCGGACTCTGGAGAAAATGCAATAGTGACCTTGTCTATATTAAATGGCAAAGATAATTTTATTATCGATCCTCTCACTGGAGTCATAAGGCCAAATATTACTTTTGACAGGGAGCAGCAAGGATCTTATACTTTTCAGGTGAAAGCAGTGGACGGGGGCAGGCTACCACGCACCTCCACAGCTAAAGTGACTATCAATGTTGTCGATGTGAACGACAACAGGCCTGTTTTTGTCATTCCTTCCACCAACTACTCCTATGACTTGGTTCCGATGTCCGCCAGTCCGGGCTCCGTAGTGACGAAAGTGTTTGCTGTGGACAACGATACTGGGATGAACGCTGAGCTGCGTTATAGCATTATTGGTGGGAATTCGCGAGGGTTGTTTATGATTGATCAGTTAACAGGCAACGTCACTCTGAAGGAGAAAGTCATCTCAGCAGATCATGGGTTGCACAGACTGGTAATCAAAGTCAATGATTTAGGGCAGCCTGAATCTTTATACACAATAGCATTAGTGCATTTATTTGTGAATGAAACAGTCACCAACGGATCCTACGTCCAAGAGTTGGTGCGCCGAAACATGGAAACACCGGTTGGCCAAAACGTCGGGGATGGAGACATTACCCCACAAACCAATGACTATGTCAAAATCATCATTGCCATTATCGCAGGCACCATGACGGTGATACTGGTCATTTTTGTGACAGCTCTGGTACGTTGTCGCCAAACTCCTAGGCACAAAGTGGTCCAGAAAAGCAAACAGAGTGGCGAGTGGGTTTCTCCAAATCAAGAAAACCGTCAGATCAAGAAGAAGAAGAAAAAGAAGAAGCGGTCTCCCAAAAGTCTTCTTCTAAACTTTGTGACCATTGAAGAATCTAAGCCTGATGAACCTGGCCACGAACACATCAATGGCACCTTAGACATCCCTGTAGAGCTAGAAGAACAGACTATGGGAAAATATAACTGGGCCACGACACCAACCACGTTTAAACCCGACAGTCCAGATTTAGCAAAGCACTACAAGTCTGCCACTCCGCAGCCCACGTTTCAGATTAAACCTGAGACTCCAGTACCACCGAAGAAACACCATGTCATACAGGAACTGCCTCTGGATAACACATTTGTGGTGGGTTGTGATTCCCTCTCCAAGTGTTCTTCCAGTAGCTCGGACCCATACAGTGTCTCCGAATGCAGCTGTCAAGGAGGGTTTAAGGCTCCTGGCTCTGTCCACACCAGACAGGTAAGAACAACTTTTGATTTACGTCTTTTTCTTTGCTTTGTCACCCTCCCTCCTTTCTGATTTAGTTTCTTCCTTGTGTTACACTCTGCCCTTAGAATGTGGATAAATGATAGATGATAATGACAGACAGACAGACAGACAGACAGATACCATGTTTTCCCCAAAAATAAGACTGGGTCTTACATTAATTTTTGCTCCAAAAGATGCATTAGAGCTTCTTTTCTGGTTAGGTCTTATTTTGGGGGAAATAGGGTACTAAATGCACCCATCTGGCTGACAATTTTAACTGAGGCTTATTTTGGGGGTAGGGCTTATATTACGAGCATCCTGAAAAATCATGCTAGGACTTATTTTCCAGTTGGGTCTTATTTTGGGGGAAACAGGATAGATAGATAGATAGATAGATAGATAGATAGATAGATAGATAGATAGATAGATAGATAGATAGATAGATAGATAGATAGATAACTGAGAAGTAAATAGTTTGTGATTCATCAGTACTAAAAGGAAGAAATATAATGACTTTTAGCTATAAGGAAAATGTGATTGTTGAATGTGCGTGTTAGGGGGTAACTCTTGTCTGCAGATGGCAGTGTGGCACTTCTTCCTTTGCATGCAGAAGAGCAGATCTGCAAAAGAAAAGAGAGGTTACAGTTTAGTCCAGCTAGCAAGATATGCTTGGGAATTTAAGAAATCTGGACTAGGTGGAACCCATTAAAGCTCTGCAGGATCTCATAAATTGTTCTTCATGCTAAATGGAGTCTGGAATTGCCAATTCATTTCATTGACTTGGATCGGTTCCTCAAAGTTTCTCAGAAGCCAACACAATTTTATTTCCCCCTTCCCCGCATTATAACTCTTACGGAGTTGAGTATCACTTGCAAGAATAGACATTTACACTCGCTGTCTAGATCCCCAAAAACTAGGTGCCTGACAACAATCAACAGAAGGAAACAACCCTAAAATTAATATTGAGTGGGGTAGTCACAAATATAGCTTTTGGAAACGAGCACAGTTCTCCATTCCTACTCATGTCTACAAATGGATTAAATTGCAGCTCTGATTTACAAGAAGGCGAAGACTATTTGTTAAGACATTGGTTTATAATAATGCAATAGAAGCACAGCTCTGTCATTGTAGAAAGCGAAACTGGGTTAAAAAACATTCAGATATGAAACAGATGCTCTGGTCAATTGAAGGGAGATTGTCACTTTTAAAAGAGCCAGAATCTTATTTTTTTTAAGAGGTGTAAAATTTGTCACTGGGGATTGCAATTTGGTCATTCATGGGTGGAAGGACATATTTCTTACCTAAAACTGCTCCAGTTAGGAATTAAGTTTTTTGAATTTTGCTTACCTATTTTGGTTGCTTAGTTCTATCCAATCGGCAAGGTACCAAATGTTTTGTTTTTTTTAATTAAGTTTTATTGTGTCCCCCCCCCCACTTTCACTTACATCTTTTTTTAACAGAGTATTGGCCATATCTTAGGAAGGAGAGATTGGGAAGGAAGAGTAGGGAGGAAGGAAAGGAAGGGAAATTAGGAGAGAGGGGAAGAGAGGGGGAAGAGAGGAGGAGGAGGAGGAGAAGGGGAGGGGAAGTAGATAAAAGAAGAGAAGAGGAGGGGAAGAGAAAGTAGGAAAGAAAGAAAAGAGGGAGATGGTAGGTTGGAGGAGAAAGATTGCTGTACAATAAAAAAAAAAGATGAAATGGAAGAAAGGCAACCCCGAACAAACCCAAATATATTAAGATAAAGAATGAATTGTTAAAGAATAAAAGAGAATAAATATGAATAAGCAGGAAAATTAGAATTTGAGGGCAAATGAAGAGGTTGTTTATACAAGTAAGCAAAGAAATATTGAGATATGATTTTAAAAAAAAGGGGGAAAAAAGAAAATTGTGGCAAAAAAATTGTAATTGAGTCAAATGTATTTGAATTTGATAAATTGTATAAGACAAGATAAGGCAAGGTACCAAATGTTGAGGGAAGTTACAATGGCGGTCTTCTGAGACCTTTAAGAATAGGATGGCTGTATTTATTTATTAGTCCAATTTATATGCCGCCCTTCTCCGTAGACTCAGGGCGGCTTACAATGCATTATAGCAATAGCCTGCATACTTTTTTGTATATACCTGCTTATTAGGGCTTTCGCCCCCCCCCCCAAAGCGGTGTTGTTCTACACAAAGTTGACTTATTGCCCCCACAATCCGGGTCCTCACACAACTAAAGTTATAATCAAAGGACCAAAGTAATGTTATAAGAGTGGTCAGTTTGTATTTGTAATGCAAATGGCCACAAACCAGCATTCTAACTGTATGGCTACAAGTTGCCTTATGCTATAAAGTAGGCATCAATGGTTAAGATGTCTCCTATAATGTGGCAACCAGGAAAATTATTGTCCTGTATATTTTATATAGTTGTGCTGTCCATTCTAGTTCTTGGCAGCAAAACCGTGATGGTGAACCTATGGCACGCATGCCACAGGTGGCACATGGAGCCATATCTGTGGGCATGCGCCAGCCAGCTGATTTTCGGGGCTTCCGGGCCCACCAAAAGTCAGGAAACGGGCCGTTTCCGGCCTCTGGAGGGACTCCAGGGGGATGGGGAAGGCCGTTTTTTGTTTTTTTAAAAATTTGATTTATATGCCGCCCTTCTCCGGAGACTCAGGGCGGCTTACAATGTGTAAGCAATAGCCTTCATACTTCTGTATATTTATACAAAGTCAGCTTATTGCCCCCACAATCTTGGTCCTCATTTTACCTACCTTAGAAAGGATGGAAGGCTGAGTCAACCTTGAGCCTGGTGAGATTTGAACTTGCAGTAATTGCAGGCAGCAGATGTAAGTGGATGTTAATTAGTCTGCTGAGCCACCAGAGTTTTTGCCCTCCCCAGGCTTCAAGAAAGCCTCTGGAGCCTTGGGAGGGCAAAAAACGGGCCTACCGGCCCCACCATGCCATCATGTGCCAAAAGCGGAGGTTGCACATGGGGGTCATGTGTTCCTGCGTAGTGGGTGGGGCACATTGAATTATGGGTGTGGGCACGTGCATGCGCGACCCCCCTGTGCCCCCCCCGCTTTTGGCACACGATGGCAAAAAGGTTAGCTATCCCTATAAACTCCCCGTTTGTTTTTTTTTAAATCCTGCTTCTCTTACTCATATTTTTCACCATTCTTGACTGTTGCATTTTCCAGTAAAGCTACAACAATTGAATCAGGAACCTTTACGTTGATTCCATTTTTTTTTCTTCCTTTCTATCCTTCCTCTGTGCACAATCCCCTCTTTCCCCAGGCTTTATGTCTCAATAGAAGCAGTCTAAAAAATTCTCAAGAGGGTGAAGCACTGTCATGTTGGTGGTAATAACTTCACTTATAAAGACATACGTTCTTTCTAGGGTCCTTGACTTTAGAGAAGTTCAATAAAACCAAAAGCTCAGAGAAGGGAATCCCTTGGGGATGTGGTATCTTATAATGATGTGAAAATTGTATTTACCAAACTTTGAACCTACTGTACTTCGTACAGCAGAGTGTAATGCAATAGGACAACTTATGATAAGTAAAGTAGATCTCCGGGGACATATATGTAGAATGAACCGATATTGAAGTCGTGGTTTGTTAGGAAAAAGTAATTTATTTCACTGGTCATTGCTTTTCCCAATGAATTCTGGGAATGCGAACTATTCAGTAGAAGATGCAGCAAGTATGATATTTTCAAAACATTCTAGGACCGTGATGGTGAACCTATGGCACGTGTGCCCAAAGTGGCATGCGAAGCCATGTCGCATGGCACACATGGCCTTGCCTGTTTGTCTTCCGGGTTTCTGGCACGCATGCACACGGAACAATCAGCTGTCCTTCCCGCCCACAGCCGTGCTGAAAACTGGTGTGTGCATGCATGCTGGCCAGCTGATTGTCGGGTGCACATTCGCACCAGAACTCAGAAGATTGGCTTTTCCAGAGCAGGGTCCTGATGAGCGTGCACATGAGCCTGGTGGCTCAGCAGACTAATAGCATTGTGATTAACACCAGCTGTCTGCAATTACTGTAAGTTCGAATCTCACCAGGCTCAAGGTTGACTCAGCCTTCCATCCTTTCTAAGGTAGGTAAATTGAGGACCCAGTTTGTGGGGGCAATAAGCTGACTTTGTATAAATATACAAAAGTATGAAGGCTATTGCTTAACGCATTGTAAGCCACCCTGAGTCTCCAGAGAAGGGCGGCATATAAATCAAATTAAAAAAAAAATGTTTCCACACGACCTTTTTGGCACTTGGTGCCAAAAAGGTTCGCCATCACTGTCCTAGGAAAAGAAGTAATGGGTGTTGAAGTTTGTGGTATACCTAAATATCCTGATAGGGCAGTTTCCATGAATAATTGTTGTGTTGAGTGGAAACTTCTGAATCCCCTGTGAATGTTCAATGCTATCTTTTAGCAGTAGGAGCAGAACTGCTTTCCTCCATACTTGCTCAGTTGATTTGCTACTTATTTCATAACAAATAGTCACTGTGTTAAAGATTATTCCTGCATTTTTTTCCCTCACCGTTTTCATTTGTTTTGATTTTAAGCACACAACAACCAGTTATATTTTCATGAATAGTTGATGAGGTTCTTCAACAGATCTCATTTGTGGGAGCCACTTAAGGGGTGTATTATGGGAGTTTAATCATTTATACAACAGTAGGCAGTCCCAGGTTTTCTGATACCCTAGTAAATTGCCAGAGAAGAGTCATGACAAAACATGTCCAAAATTAGTGAGGGAAGGACATCATCATCATCATCATCATCATCATCATCGTCATCATCATCATCATCATCATCATCATCCCACCAGGTTCCACATCCCAAAAATTGTTGCAACTGTTTTAATATTTTGAGAGTGAGATAGAAAAGCAAAAACGTAATCTTGCATAGAACTAAAACTTTGGGGGATTTGGTGGGTTTTTGGAAGAGCATGGATAAGATAACAAACTATCACCAACCTCTGATTTATTCTGGCCAATATTTAGATGCGCACCCCAAAAAAATTTGCAGATGAGGAAATAAGTGTGCCAATTCAGTTAAACGAAGTGAAGAAAATAAGGCAGGATTTGAGATTGTAAGCCGATCCCTGACAATCAACAATCAGGAATGAGTGATTTGCTCTCATTGCTTGGTAATTGCCCGAGGCAGATAGTTCAATCTACCTAAACTGTAGGACCAGGTCTCTTGGCAGCTGATATTCCATAAGCCAATATTTAAATATAATGAGGGGAGATGGGTTGGTTAAGGCCAAGGCTATTCTCATGCTGTTTCTCTGTTTGCCAGCTCTGAACGTCTTCGCATCAACTGTTAAGTACCGAAGTCGTACACACAATGATGTTAAGCCAGCAAACATGGAAATATGGGCATAGCACGAGAAAGGCCCTTTGTCTTCCCTCCCTGATTGCTGAAGAATTTTATCGACTGATCTCCAAGAGGGTTTTCGAAGTGGCGTTGAACTGTTCAAGCTGCCCTACTCAAAAGGTATTCAGGGCCAGGACACTTAACAATTTGGAAGGAATGCAAAGGAAAAGAAAGGAAAAAAAAACAAAAACAAAAACAAAAACAACAAAAGACCAAGAGACTTTAGAACTATTGTTCTTTAGCTGTGCTACAATGTCATTTTTATGCTGAAAGAAAAGGGAGGGGGAGGGGAAAGTGATACCGACCACGACTCCATGTGAATTGGTAGTAAACGATGAGATGCACCTTTTCATTCTCTTCGGTTGCTCCCAGCCGCGTTCTCTTCAATCGATTCATTCCCTTAATTTATTTACACGTTTCACGATACCTTTGGTGCCCGTTCCTCCCATTCCTTATTCATATTGAAAAATAAATAAATAAATAAATAAATAAAGGAGCAATAACAAGTTATGCATATACACTTGAAACAGACCGTGGTCCAATTCCCTGCCTTTCTCGATAAAATGGATTGCTTTTTGTGCTTCACATCGGGGGAAGAAAAAAAAAATGTTATTTATTTTTGGAGTATTTTGTAGGAAGACATTGTCACTATTCAAGAGGAGCCAAATCCGGGGCGGTTGGATCGTTCTTTTGTTTTGATTGACAAACTTATAATCTAAGTTGGTTTGTTTCAATATTGGTGATCTTCGTGATGAGAGAGAGCGCTTTCTCACCCATTCCACACCCATTCCAAAAGTTTAAAAGTGAATACAAGCTAAACTTTTAAGAAGAGACATCTATAATGTTGTCCACCTACCAACCACCTCCTAAATTAGGAGGAGTCTGGTAGCACCTTTGAATAGGTTTATAAATAAGGCATACCCCAGGAGAGCATATTGAGGCTTCTGGTCTTTCATAAACACATTGGAGACCTTGATATGATTCATGACCAGAGGTTGGGGTGGGGATGGGGATTAGGAAGTTAATTGGCCTGTTGATTTTGTCTGTCTGTCTGGGTTTAAGAACAAGTTTACTATCCTCCTGAGGTTGGTAAAATGAGGACCCAGATTGTCGGGGGCAATAGGCTGACTCTGTAAACTGCTTAGAGAGGGCTGTAAAAGCACTGCGAAGTGGTATATAAGTCTAAGTGCTAGTGCTATTGCCCTTCCTTCCTTCCTTCCTTCCTTCCTTCCTTCCTTCCTTCCTTCCTTCCTTCCTTCCTTCCTTCCTTCCTTCTTCTCTTTCTTTTTCCTTCCTTCCTTCCTTCCTTCCTTCTCTTTCTTTTTCCTTCCTTCCTTCCTTCTTCTTTCTTTTTCCTTCCTCCCTCCCTCCCTCCCGTCCTTCCTTCCTTCCTTCCTTCCTTCCTTCCTTCCTTCCTTCCTTCCTTCCTCTTCCTTCCTCCCTCCCTCCCTCCCTCCCTCCTCCCAGTGGCTAGAATGCAGTAGATCAGACTAACTCTGCCCACTACCAAGAGTTCGATCCTGACCGGCTCAAGGTCGACTCAGCCTCTCCATCCTTCCAAGGTCAGTAAAATGAGGGCCCAGGTTGTTAGGAGCAATATGCTGACTCTGAAAACCGCTTAGAGAGGGCTGTAAAGCACGGCGAAGCGGTATATAAGTCTAAGTGCGATTGCTATTTATCCTCAGTTAACTCTTTTTTTCAAAAAAAAATGCCATTTTTTTTAAAAAAAAAATGTTTTAATGCATTGTTAGCCCCTTCGAGTTACATTCAAAAGATGGACAGGCGTAGAAATCAATGTAATAAATAAAAAAATAGCTTTTGGGAGCTTCTGCTCTCATCATGTGAAGCTCCTCTGAAGGTACTATCCAATTCCTTCTTCTTTTTGGATAAAATGGAGAAGTGGAGAAAAGATAAGATATGGGAGGAACGTGATAATACAAACTACAAGTAGACCTATGTGCATACAAAGCAGGCTGTCCACCTGACATGTATTGTGAATTACTTAAGGTGAAGTTAATATTTTAAAGAGAACCTTACAATGGTACAATATACGCTGAATTCCAGTTCTCAAATATTTATATATATATATTTTAAAAAAACTCGCTTTCAGTGCGATGTGAGGCTGTTATCAATGGAGAAAAAATGACTGTGAGGATTGCAAAATTACAGTATTGCTGCCTAATGTTAAAATGACTTCCATCTTAGTCAATTTTGAAGGGGGAAAAAAAATCCTACTTAATCTATCCTTGTTGGCATAAGATGCAACGATTTCATTCTTTATTGGTGTTTTATCATATATTGAAAATGTACACTGCTATGCCTGGTGCAGTTGTGTTAGTATGTTTCTCTGTCCCATTTTCAGGCAATAAGAAATAGAATACTGTATACTTTATCTAACAAATCTTGCCTTTCTTATACAATTGAACGAGCGAAGGCCCACATGGGAAAAAAAAAAAAAAAAAAAAAACACCCGGAAGAAACAGACCTTCTGCTTAAACAGAACTGAAATTCTTCCTGTAGGATTTATTGGACAGAAATTCCGCAGACGTGTTCTTGTTTTCCTTTAAAGAGGAAAAAGGGGCTTAAGGCTATTTTTATTTAAAATAACAACAACAATAACAACAACAAAAGTATTACAGGTAGTCCTCAATTTATGACCACAGTTGAGCCCAAAATTGAGGTTGCTAATTGAGCTTTGCCCCTGTAGAGACCACACACACAAAGGTTGAGGATATATGTGGTAACTTTATTGTCTTACATAGTGACCTTATATAGTTTGTTACTACAAATTACAGCAGTACTTGGCAACATCTCATTGGCTCACAGAATCCTTTAGGTAACTAGAATCTTTACCGTTTTCCTAAGCACTTATAATGATATCTAGGGTTAACACACATCCTACCTCCTTTCCTCCTCTTCCTCTTGTTTATAGAGTTAGGGTCTTAATGCCATTTCCTGGTGCCTACATGTGAGTAACCTTCCTTATCTGAGGTTTGCCATCCAAGATAAGGAAACAGTCCTACACATAGCAGACTACAGGCTCCTACATGCCCCATTCCACAACTTTCCTTGCCACATTTGTTAAGCGAATTACTGCAGGTATTAAGTTAGTAACCCGGTTGTTAAGTAAACCTGGTTTCCCGTTTGACTTTGCTTGTCAGGTATATTGCAAACTAGACTTCAGTGCAAATTCCCATCCAATATTGACTATTGAATTCTTCTGATGGGAAATGGTTACTTGGCTCTCTGGTTTGTAAACTATAATCAATTATAGTTTGCAAAAGGGGCACTGCAACCATCATAAAGGTGAGTCAGTTGTCAGCATCCGAATGTAAATCACGTGACCCGCAGTCTGAAAATCGGCCTTAAGTCACTTTTCTCAGTGGCATTGTAACTTTGAATGGTCACTAAATGAACTGTTGTAAATCGAGGACTACCTGTGTTCTAGGGGTGCTATTGGGAAAAAAAATATCATTACATGGGGAAAAAGAGGACTGCCCCCCTAACTGAATACTTTGTATTTGACTGCCACAAAAGGAAGCCTGTTTTCACATTTTGTTACTGTATGTGTACCAGGAAAGCAGAAATATACACACACACATACACACACATATACACACAACACAAACACAGACAGAGTTTTCATTACATGTAATCTCCATGTCTTCGTCTGGAGTTATTAGGAACCTCATGGAAGCTTCAGACAATGCAATGTATAGTGAACGTAACTACTCTGTCGAATCCCTTTTCTTTTCCAACCCACACTGTTAAGAGTGCCTATCTTAAGCTTAACGCAGTCTATGTAGAGATGCTTCCTCAAGATCAGTTCTTCCTTAAAAAGAAAAAGAAAAAGAAATCAGCTGGAAGTCCATGATGAGCATAAGAGCTTCGTATGCCCACTGGAATTCAGTACACCAGTGGTTTCTCAACCTGTTGTTCCCGGATCTCTAGCAGGGGACATGATGTCATCCCAGGGATTTTGCGAAGGCTTGAAGAAATCTTATGATTTAAATCTTGGGGGGGGGCGGGGGACCAAGGCCATGGTCTGTGGCCACAAAAAGTATTTAAAGGGGGGGATCTATGGGAAAGGAAAGGTTGAGAATCACTCCAGTACACAGTTTTCAAGGAGGATCGTGAGCTTTGGTATGTCTGAATAATAATAAAAAAATACTTGCACGCAATAGCCTTTATATTTAATTGAAAACTCAATATCTAATGTAACCACACTTTGAAGCCGATTTGCTGTACTCCACTTCCTCTCCTGTCCAACAGTATATTGTAAACTAGACTTTAGTGCAAATTCCCACCCAATATTGACTATTGAATTCTTCTGATGAGAAATGGTTACTTGGCTCTCTGGTTTGTAAACTATAATAAATTATACAAAGAATACATATATATATATTGCCATTTATCCTATTGTGCAACATATTTTTAGAAGGGATTATGGGTGGGGGAAAGGGGAAGAAACGGGTAGGTTAATTAACCCGTTACGAGGAATCACATCTCTTTGGTTTCACTAGGAGTGATTTTCTCTGTAATTACCATTCATGTCTTCATATTGAACATAGGATCCTAACCAGTGGTGTGTTTCAACAATTTTTACTACCGGTTCTGTGGGTGTGGCTTGGTGGGCGTGGCATGGCTTGGTGGGCATGGCTTGGTGGGCATGGCAGGGGAAAGATACTGTAAAATCTCCATTCCCTCCCCACTCCAGGGGAAGATTAATGCAAAATCCCCATTTCCTCCTGATCAGCTGGGACTTGGGAGGCAGAGAATAGATGGGGGTGGGGCCAGTCAGAATTTTTACTACTGGTTTTCCGAACTACTCAAAATTTCCACTACTGGTTCTCCAGAATTGGTCAGAACCTGCTGAAACCTATCTCTGATCCTAACTGAAAGAAACATCTGATTGTAAGGACACACCTTTTCGAAATAGAGATGTCACGTGCCTACAGAAGAAAGAAATGATGATTTTTTTCCTCTCTGCTAATTTAATGTAGATACTTTGTTCTGAGACTTGCTATTCAATACAATGATGTTTGAAACACTTTTGCCCAGCCTGCCTGCCCTCCAGATGTGAGCATTTCAACTCCTAGAATTTTCAGCCATGCCCAGTTGATCTCCGCACATCTGGATAATGCCCAGATTGGATCAGGTTCCAAAAGAGGCAGACAAATCTGCCATTCTCTGGAGGGATCACATGTTTTCAAGCACCAGGGAATTCCGTTCCATTTTCAGATCTGTTAGTAATGTGTTGTTTTTCTCCAAAGTTCTGCATGAAAATAGATGCACATTTTATTTCCAAAGTATTCTGTTGCAAAGCCTTTTCCCGCATGTACACAGTTTTCTTTAATTCACACCTGTAGTTTTTTCCCCCCTTAACATGCACATTTTTGTACGATGATTTTTAACTGTAGAACCGCAACGCGAAATTAGTGTGAAAACTGAATGATAATTATCTTACATTATGGCTTTGCAATGTGTAAATGAGCTGAGCTTATATTAAAAAGGTAAAGTAAATGAAATTCATCCCCATGAGTATCAGGTGATGGGAGGCAGTCCAGATAGGCAAGACAACAGAATATAGTACATGCTTAAAACTTTAATTCAATTACTGTGATTTTAGGAAGTGGCTAGAAACAACAAGGTAGGACAACTAGTAGGGAGGAAGATGTTCCCCAAATGAAGGAGAGCTATAGGGTGGGAAATAAGTCCTTTGACTCAACTATCATTCATTTGGATTGTTGAAGTAGGTACACTGCACAGTGCATGCATATACATAGCGCAGTGCTGTCAGGCATGAAGAGTTCAAGTTGAGTAAAGGTTGTGTCCAACTCTAGAAGGAGGTGCTCATTTCTGTTTCCTAGCTGAGAAAGCCAGCATTGTCTGAAGATGTTTCCATGGTCATGTGGCCACCATGACTATACACCGGAGCACACAGAATGCTATTACCTTCCCACTAAAGTGGTATCTATGTATCTATTCGCATTTGCAAGCTTTTGAACTGCTAGGTGAGCAGGAGCTGGAGCAAGTAACGGGAGTTCACCCCATCGCACAGCCCTCGGGTTTCGAACCTGGGCTATCAGCTTTCCAGTTGACCAGCTCAGCATTCTTAATCATCAATCCATCATGCCCCCTCTCAAATTGACTACCTTCTTGCAATTCTGTCTATAATACACGAATCCCAGTTCACACTCATACACAAACCATTCTGTTCTATGGATTTGATATCTTTGGTCTGAGGGAAAAGCTTTGCTTTAGTCTCTATCACGTTTCCTTCTATCATCTTTAGCACATTTTTTTCCCCCAAGTCTTCAAAAACGATTGCTTCTCTCTTCTAAGATATTATCAATCTTGCGTCCTTGGAAAACAACACATTCTTTTGTTCTACATTGTTATGCAATAAGTTCATGCAAAAGTTGAATGCCAGGTCCTGAACCATCTCGGTTCCCTAATCAGTTGGTACCCTATTAGGTGGTACCCTAAACAGTTCAAACCATAGTTTGGTTCAGGCTGATATTTGTAGCAAAGCACAATCGCTTATATGACAAGTTATGTTGGTTTTTTTTAAAAAAAAACTAAAAAATCCAGGATTTGTATTATATGTCAACTGAGTTTATATTTTATATCACTTCAAGCAGCTAATGCTTCTTGGCGATCCAGGTGATGAACTTACGTATTCTACCTGGCTTTGAAGAAGATTGAGTTCAAAAAAGCTATCTTCCCAGCATTCGGCCTTGCCTTGGTATTAAATCTGCACCTTTCCTTGTTGACTTGAGGATGAGAATATTGCTAGAAATTTAGCTATTGGTTCTGGAACTGAAGCAGCAGTATGGAGAAGCAGACGATATATAAATCTGTTGCTAAAAATACATACCGTCTGAAATAAATCAAAGTTGAATAATTGTGCATCATTTTTTTTTTTAAAAAAAGAAGAAGTAAGGAAGTTTGCAGTAATAGAATAGTAATAGAAGTTTGCAATAATAGACCAGAAGAATGTACCTAATATTTTCCCCCATGTATATCCCTATATATCATCTGTGACTTTGTCAATTGTTAGGTGAAGATGCCTTAACTGTTGTTATACATTTCTGTCATATTTACTGACTTGATTCTAATCGGTTAGTCTTCCCAAGAGCATTTATCAAAGCAAACAGCTACTATCTTGTACTAAGGCACAGTTCACTGAGGCAGTGAAGAGGCACCTAAGTCAAGAGGGATATAGATTATTATTATTATTTTGATCATGTGACTATCAGTCAAAGCATTGTGGCATTGTGACATCCCACAGAGTTTTCGCAGGGGTGGGCTTCAAAATTTTTAGCAACTGCCCAGTTGCTGGGTGGACGTGGTCATGGTGGATGTGGCCTAGTCAGCCTCCTGCACCACAGAGGGGGCATTTTTGCCCTCCCTGGGCTTCGGAGGTTTTTCTTGAGCCTCTGGGAGGGCAAAAACGGCCTCCCCAGGCTCTGCAGGCCCTCTGGAGGCTGGAAACGGGCCCATTTCTGGCCTTCCCAAAGTTCCGGTAGGCCTGTTTTTCTCCTTCTCCGAGCCTCCGCTCGCTCCCTGCACTTACTTGCATCCAAAACGGGCCGCGTGGGGATTCCTGGGAGGGGTGGGGTGAGCAGGGTGGGGCCAGCCAGGAGTGGGATTTGGGGGTTCTCCGAACTGCACAGAATCTTAGCCAGAGGCTCTCCTGAACCCCTGCGAATCCCCAGCAGCCCATCCCTGAGTGTTCGCTTCCTAAATCTTTTTTGTACTTTTGTGAATCAGAAAGAAAATCAACGTTTTTCTTCCTTTGTGTAAACCTTGGGTTGGACCCAAAATATTTTAGGGATCTTTTTTTTGTGGGGGGGATAGGAAGTGCAGAGGTTTTAAAATGCTTAAAGGAAAACCTTACTGAATTGTTTTGTTAGCTTGGAGAGTTAAGGCTTAGATTTCCCGATAGTTAGAACAATTGATCAGTAGAACAACTTGCATCCAGAAGCTGTGGGTGCTCCAACACTGGAGATTTTTAAGAAGAGATTGGACCACGATTGGACAACTACTTGTCTAAAATGATATGGGGCTTTCTGCTTGAGCAGAGTGTTGGACTAAAAGACCTCCAAGGTCCCTTCCAACTCTGTTATTCTTCTTCTAGTATTGGCAAATCTTTTCTGGTATTAGTTCTTCACCATTAGTTATTAAACCCCCAGGGATTGAGTATTTGAAGCATTTGAAATGTGGATTTACAGACAACTGTTACGTATAAGCTTGATTGCTCTTCTCTGCACTTTTTCTAGAATCTCAACCTTTTTTATAGTGTCTCTGTGAGGTGTTTCCTCTTCTGGAGGCACCTTATGCCACATCTCTAAGATGTCTCACACCAAATGTAGTATTATGCCTTGACTTTTTTGTTGAGATGGAACCCATTTTCCCCAGTAGGCAGTTTTGCCGTGCAAACTGTAATTTCTGCCAATACGCAGTGCAGGAGACGGAGATAGACTGGGAGTGGAACATCGCTTCATTTCAGAAAAGCATTTTGAAGGGGTGACTCAATCAAAAAAAAAAAGCATCCCTCTGAAGATTTTTAATAACCCTAGTAAACAACTCATCCTATCTTCTCAGAGTGGACCTTGGAGAAATGCAGTTTTCTGTTTTGAACAAGAATTCCGTTTGATGCAACAGCACTCATTGTCTGAGAAATGAGCAGATGTGGATAATTGTCTTCTGTTCTTGGGTATGGAATATCTCCTATATATACTGTATAAAAGCCAAATACCACTCACTCATCACTAAAACTCCAGAACACTAAAGCCTACAAACTTGAAATTTAGCATGTACGTTCCTCATGACTTCTAGGTGCTCGCTAAGAAAGGATTTTTTGAAATGACCATCAGATCATTAGTATTTCATATATAGTATTATATTCACACACTCTGATGCTAAGGAGTTAGACGTTCTACTCCCCATCCCCACCTGAAAAGAACTCTGTTCTAACTGCCAGTTGCCTTATATATTACTCCTCCTACCCACCTGAAAATGCTCTGATGCCAGCTCGTTGCTAAACCGGGTGTGGGAATGGCCAGCATGTGACTCATCTGGCCTGCGGGCTGGGACATTCTACTTCCCCTCCCCTCTGTTCCAACTTTCAGTTGTCTTATATTAAAATGCTCTGATGCTAAGAAGCTAGACATTCTACTCCCCCTCCTCACCTGAAAGGAACTCTGTCCCAACTGTCAGTTGCCTTATATTAACACATTCTGATGCTACCCCTTCGCTAAACCGGGCATGGGTGTGGCCAGCGTGTGACTCATCCGGCTTGTGGGCTGGGACATTCTACTCCCTCTCCCCCTCTGTTCCAACTGCCAGTTGGAACTGCCATATTAACACTCTCTGATGCTACGGAGTTACACATTCTACATTAAGTTTCATGCTGTGTCAATTTATCATGCCCGATCACATAGTTTCGTAGTGAAGCACAGGCATCCAGCTAGTTAGCAATATATGGCCATTTGATATCATTTGGAAGAACCGTCTCCACTAGTTCAGCAAGAAGGTTTAAGAGCTAAACAAAGCATCTTGCTCCACTTTTTAAGCAATGCTTTTCATCCAGATCTGGAAAAAAAAAGACTGATTTTGCTGATGTGGAAAAATATAGCAGGCCCTATCATTAAGCATGGCGAGGCATTCGGCTCAGATACCAAGTTTTTCTTAGAGGTATCCATGACATGAATGAATTGCACTCTTTTTCTCTTAATCAGTAGACAGCAGTGTGGGTCAGCAACACCACAGCTAGGATTTGCTGAGTCTTTGTTGTGGCAATGATTTTTTTATTATTATTGTTTTCCATCTAGAGAGGGCCAATCTTCATAGGATCGATGTGAGTCTTCCTTTTGATCACCAGAGAGGATAGTCCTACATCAATGAGTTATTTTCATGATGCAGTTGGCTGGGGGAAGTGTAACCGGGATCTGTTTAAAGCTAAGCCGAGCCCATCAATTAACCTCTTTTTGACATTACCTCCATTGACCCATGAAACCTTGTGATAAAATGCTGGAGAATAATGCTTCCTTGCTAGGTAATCAAACAGAAGACGTTCTTTTGTAATGGTGGTGATGATGAGAGGATTGCTCCTTTATCTTCTTAATTAGGAATCTGAATTAGTGGAAATCTGTTGATTTTCCCTAAAAAAAGGTCATTTATTCCACCATGGACATTTCTGGACTTGAGATTAAAACATTTGGAATTTGTTAAAACTGCAAAATACTGGACTACCAGTAGCAACTCTCCAGATATTTTACTGGAATATGTCCTATTCCTTCCTTCCTTCCTTCCTTCCTTCCTTCCTTCCTTCCTTCCTTCCTTCCTTCCTTCCTTCCTTCCTTCCTTCCTTCCTTCCTTCCTTCCTTCCTTGTTTCATGTTTCCTAACCTCTCATCTCCCTTGGTCCTATTTCTTGCACGGAGGCTAGGGGAGGGTGAAAAACAGGCCTATCGGAAGTTTAGGAAGGCCAAAAATGGGGCCGTTTTCAGGCTCCAGAGGGCCTCCGGAGCCTGGGGAGGCCATTTTCACCCTCCAGGAGTCTCGAGGAAAGCCTCCAGAACTTGGGGAGGGCAAAATCGCCTCCCCTCCCACTGTGGTGCAGGTGGCCAGCTAGCCACACCTACCCTGGCCATGCCCATCCAGCAACCAGGCAGAGACCCCTTTGCTAAATATTTTGAAGCCCACCTTTGACTAGAAGACCTCCAAGGTCCCTTCCAGCTCTATTCTATGCTAATTTTGCATTCTAGAAGGAAATTCAGGAATTGCAGCCAAGTGAGAATTGCATAAAGGATGCTTACATATTGTTTTTTTTTTTTTTTTTTTTTTTTTTGATAGGGAGGCTTAGTTATGGAACCACTAAAGCAAAAATCGTAACACAGTGGATGTCAACATATAAAAGGGTTTCCTTGGATATACGGCAGGGAAATGTGCACACAAATCCTCTGAAATGTTATGTCTATCATATATGGCAGCCCAATTATTAAAAAGCATTTAGCAACCAAGAATGATAGATTGGTTACAGTTATTTGGCTTTAAAACACTAACTTGGCAAAGATGAATATGTGCTTAGCTGTTTATGAAATTCCAGCATCTGTCCTTACAATCCTCTTACAAGAAGAAAAAAAATAAATAAAATAAAGCAGTCAGAATTAACAAATGGCAACATGGATTTTGAAAAGGAGATGGAATCCAGCAGATTATCCACTAGGGAAAGATTTGGGTTTTTTGTTTTGTTTTTCCTCTGTTCACTGCTTTTAACCTTTTGTGTTAAACTGGATTGCATCCTTTGCAATGTTTTAAATGCTACCGACACTTTGGTAGCATGAAACATTTTAAAAGGCACTGGAGAGCTTGGAGAAAAGCTAAAGATATTTTTAACTGAATTTGCAAGACAGTCAAGTGCAGTCTTCAAAAAGAATGTGTGTGTGTGTGTGTGTGTTTGTGTGCATACATACATAAATAAATAAAAGGGACATGGTGGCTCAGTGGCTAAGACGCTGAGCTTGTCGATCAAAAGGTCGGCAGTTCAGCGGTTCGAATCCCTAATGCTGCGTAACATTGTGAGCTCCCGTTACTTGTCCCAGCTTCTGCCAACCTAGCAGTTCGAAAGCATGAACAAAATGCAAGTAGAAAAATAGGGACCATCTTTGGTGGGAAGGTAACAGCGTTCTGTGCGCCTTTGGCTTTTAGTCATGCCAGCCACATGACCACGGAGACATCTTCGGAGAGCACTGTCTCTTCGGCTTTGAAAGGGAGATGAGCACCGCCCCCTAGAGTTGGGAACGACTAGCACACATGTGTGAGGGGAACCTTTACCTTTACCTTTCCCCTGCACATGTGTGCTAATCGTTTCGGGCTTTAGGGGCGGTGCTTATCTCCATTTCTAAGCTGAAGAGACAGTGCTGTCCGAAGACGTCTCCATGGTCATATGGCCGGCATGACTAAACAAGTAAATAGGATGAAAATATAAATGCAAAGGGAGTCCTGACTACAGCCATCACCTGAGTTTCCAGTTGCTTCCTTCCAGGCTCACCCAACTACATTGTTATGGTGATGATAAGCAGTTTCAAAACATAACTGACAGTTAGAACAATTAAGCAGCAGAACAACTTGCCTCCAGAAGTTGTCAATAACCGATTAAGATGATTAAGTGCCTGAAGACTAAACCATATGTAGAACAGTTGCAGGAATTGAGTATGGCTAGTCTAGAGAAAAGAAGGTCTAGAGGGGACATGATAGTTATGTTTGAGGGGCTGCCATAAAGAGGCGGGTCAACCTATTTGACCCCCCCAGCACCAGAAGGCAAACAAGACACAATGGATGGAAACTAATCAGGGAGAGAAGCAACCTAGAACTAAGGAGAATCTTCCTCACAGTGAGAACAATTAACCAGTGGAACAGCTTGCCTTCAGAAGTTGTGGGGGCTCCATCACAGGAGGCTTCATTGGCATCTTAGCGTGTCTAAACGCCTTGGCCTTAGAGGGAGGGATACAGTAACAGAATCTGCAGCATTGAAGTGCTCCAAACTTTGATGCTGCCAAATGTTCTACTGTCCCAAAGGTGCTTTTTCAAGAGGCAACTGGACTTTCTGTTTTTTTCTTTGAAGACGTTTTGCTTCTCATCCATTCTTCGCTTCAGAGCTGAAGAATCACCTTCAAAAGGAAACCCAAGAAAGTCCAGTTGCCTCTTGAAAAAGCATCTTTGGGACAACCATGACCTGGATGATGGAGAATCTCCATAAACGTTCCTTGTAAAAGGTTTCTAGGGTTGTCTCAAAGGGGCTTTTTCCCCCCAAAAGGCAATTGAACTTCGTTGTGTGTGTGTGTGTGTGTGTGTGTGTGTGTTTCTTTGAAAACATTTTGCTTCTCATCCAAGAAGCTTCCTCAGTTCTTCAGATGAACACTGGAGATCCATTCTTCATTCATGGACATTTGTTCAAGAAGCTTCATGGATGAGAAGCAAAACATCTTCAAAGAAAAACCAGAAAGTCCAGTTGCCTCTTGAAAAGTTGTCAATAACCGATTAAGATGATTAAGTGTCTGAAGACTTGGGACAACCATGACCTGGATGACTTGAGCATCTCCACAGACAAAGTGCTCTACTGCAACCCTTTCTCGAAGGCTGAGGAGCTTTAGACATGCTAAGATGCCAATGAAGATGTCAAACGTTTGATTTGACTTGATTCATCGCTACTTTTGTTCACGACTTTGACATTGCAAGAAGGACTCAAGACTTATTTCTCCTCTTGCAATCTTTCTAGTTCAGAGATCTGATGCAGACTCCTTGCTTGATTTCCTGGGCATGAGTGAAGTTTGAATGATTGTATTCCCCATAAAGAGCTGCACCTGTTGACCTTTGGCCCATTTTCAATCTAGGTTTACTATATGGCATTTAAAGCTGTCTGGTCCAGGAGCTGATTCAATAAACACGTATCAACACAACAATGCCGCTTGTGCATTTGTGCATACAAATATTTTTAAAACTGTCCATTGCTTCCTCATAGACAGAATCCGAAGATAATTACAATGCATCAATAAAGAGAAATGGTTTTGACTTGAGTGCCTTTATAGTCTCTGAATTGCAGTTCACACCTCTCTAGCAGTGCAAGCAATTTTTCCATTTCTTCTAATGCCTCAAAAATTATAGTCTTTTTCTCAACAATAAATCTAAATTACCATCTTCCTCCTGCCTCTGTCTTGTGCCTCCGTCCTACACATGCTTCATAAAAACCACTTCTGGAAATTTCCAGACTCATTCAACAATGACCAGTGTAAAAGCTACAAGAAATGTTGGATCTGGCTAAGGAGTTCCTGCACGCGCTTTGTGCTGCACAAAGTCACACCGAAAAAGTATAGAGTAAGTGGCCAAAATTGTGGAAACCTTTTGGGGAAAGTGTATTTTTGAGGTTTGAGGGCTAATAACACCACTTTTTGGGGGGCATTTCAAGATAATCCTATTCCACTGCTGGAATGGCCTGGGAAGAGCCCAGACCTTAATCCAACTGAAAAATCTATGGAACCAACTAGAGAAACTTGTTAATCAGAAGCGACCCAGCAATAAAACCCAGTTAATAGAAGCCATCCTTCAATCTTGGTTTCACATTATTCATTTCATTTCATTTCATTTTATTAAATTTGTATACCGCCCTACTTCCGAAGGACTCAGGGCGGTGAACAGCCATAAAATAAAACATATAGATACAAAATTTAAAATAGAGATAAAACTAATTAAATAAATTTGGCTGAACCAATTCTAAAACCTCAATAAATTAAAACCAAATTTAAAATTTCCATTTAAAAAGAGGAAAAATTTAGGTCATTATAACAGCTGCAGAAGTAAAAAACTTGGTTCACTCCATGGGAAGGCATTATAAGGCCGTCATTCATGCTAAAGGTTACCCAACTAAGTATTAACTGACATGGTGATCATTTTTGTATATCTCATTTTTTCTATGTGTTTCATTTTTTTTCTTTATACTGTAACTGCTATTCTAATAGCAAGTCCTTCATAAAAGTTACTGCATTACATTCTTGATTAAATTATCTTTCCATTGATATATAATTTTATGGTACTACTCCGAAAACAAGTGGTGTTATTTGCTAGTTTTAGAAAATACGCTTTTCCCAAAAGGTTTCCACAATTTTGGCCACTACTGTATATGGTTGGAAAACAGCATCTTTTAAAGAAGTAAATGGGTCATCTGGGTGAACTTGTAAAATAGCCAGAGACTTCTGAATTCAAATACAAACAATGACACAAAGGTCAACTTTCACTTGAAACCAGAACTTTTCTTGCTTGGCTTAACGGACAACCAATTAGAAATAATGAATGAATGTTGCCTATCAAGAAATCCAATTTCTGAATACATTTCTGGGGAATCGTAAGTACTAAGTGGAAGCAAGTCATGAAAACTGATGGAGTAAGAAGGGTGCATGTGTACAAATTTGCCATAATATACAAACTTCCAGCAAAAACCTGATTTTTAACAAGTATCAGTGAGGTTGCTTGTCTGTTGAAAATTTTAGGAACCAGTTTGGCTAACTGTTTAAGGCACCAGGCTAGAAACCAGGAGATTGGGTGTTCCAGTTCTACCTTGGACATGAAAGCCAGCTGGGCCAATTACCAGGAGATGATGAGTTCTAGTTCTGTTTAGAACTAGATTGTGCTTTTGGGCCAATCAAAAGCTATAGATTTAATATTAGGTGGCTCAGCTAGTTTGCTACAAGCTTCCTACTACTGAAGGTCTTTGGGAAGAACTGAATTGAGTAGAGTAGAGTAGAGTAGAGTAGAGTAGAGTAGAGTAGAGTAGAGTAGAGTAGAATAGAATAGAATAGAATAGAATAGAATAGAATAGAATAGAATAGAATAGAATAGAATAGAAGGGAGAGGAGAGGAGAGGAGAGGAGAGGAGAGGAGAGGAGAGGCGAGGAGAGGAGAGGAGAGGAGAGGAGAGGAGAGGAGAGTTGGCAGGAACCTTGGAGGTCTTCTAGTCCAACCCCTTGCTTAGGCAGGAAGCCCTACACCACTTCAGACAAACGGTTGCCCAATCTCTTCTTAAAAACTTCCAGTGTTGGAGCATTTACAACTTCTGGAGGCAAGTTGTTCCACTGATTAATTGTTCTAACTGTCCACTCCTGATTCCTCGCTTAACAAACATTGGAAGCCAAAGCATCCTTGGATAGGGGATTGAACAAGCCATTCAAACCAAACCTTTCATTGAGTTGAACCATTCACAAGCCCTCCTCAGTGAGAATTTACAAGTAGCCCTCAACTTATGACCAGAAACTTATGACTGAAACCAGAATTTACGTTGCTCGGCGAGTCATGTCTGATTTTACAACCTTTTTCACCATAGTTGAAACAATCATGTGATTGTTAAGTAAATCTGGCTTCTCCCAATGGACAGAATCCAACTGGGGAGACCACAAATGGTGATTATGCTATAACTTTCATAAATGCATGCTGGTTGCCAAGCATCCATATTTTGATCACATGACTGTGATGGGGATGCTATGATGGGCATCAGTACAAGGACCAGTAGATAAGGAATTTTTTTTCCATGTTGTAACTTTGACTTGTCACTAAATGAATGGTTCTAAGTCAAGGTCCACCTCTATTCAATCCTTTTTTTCTGCTTTGGAACAAGTTCAAAGCAACGCCCTTACTCAAATTGAATGAGAGAAGTTATATAAAAATACAAATTCCTATCGTCTACCGAAGCCTGGCACTTTTATTTTATTTTATTTTTTTTCCTCACAGAGCAAAAGGCAGTTTGAAGCTGTACCAAATTAAGAGAGAGAGGTTCCTCTTCCTGATTTATTATATTTTTAATCTGCCTAATAACTTGAATGTGTCTGTCCAATGTCTTCCCGAGGCCAGCTTGCATGTCATCTTTCAGATTTATCATGCATTTAGCTTAAGTTTCAAGGGGATAACATTCACAGCCTTTGGCAGAGTTAGGGGGTGAGGGGAAGAGGTAACCAATGCTCCCGTAGTGGTAATGTACTTTGTAGGAGATAAAACTCATTAAAATTTGTCATTTTTGTCTAACAGGATAACTATCCTGCCAGTGACATTGCGTAGACTTTAATAAGAACGGATGGATGGTTTCCTCGGTGAAGTTAGCTATAATTAGAAGTAAGGCAACATTATTATATGTTGTGTTGGACACTTACAATTACTGTAATGTGATTTCTTCCCAGCGTCACCTCTTTGGTTGTAGAGTCAACTAAACAACAATTCTGTTTATTTGTAAAGGAAAAGTTTCCCCTCGCACATATGTGCTAGTTGTTCCTGACTCTAGGGGGCACTGCTCATGTCCGTTTCAAGGCTGAAGAGCCAGCACTGTCTGAAGATGTCTCTGTGGTCATGTGGCCGGCATGACTCAACGTCAAAGGTGCATCAAACGCTGTTATCTTCCCACCAAAGGTGGTCCCTATTTTTTCTACTTGCCTTTTTTACGTGTTTTCGAACTGCTAGGTTGGCAGAAACTGGGATAAGTAACGGGAGCTCACCCCGTTACGTGGCACTAGGGATTTGAATTGCTGAACTGCAAACCTTTCGATTGACAAGCTAAGGGTCTTAGCCGCTGAGCCACCGCATCCCTTATTTATTTTATTTTATTAGTTTATTTGTATTCACATACAAATGTGAATGTGTCCTTTGATTGAGGAGGAAAAAGTCTTTAGAAAAACAAAATTTAAATACAGGTAATTCAGTTTTTTACTGACAGTTCAAAGTTTCAATCCCACTGAAAAAAAGGTGATTTATGACCGTTTTTCACAGTTATGACCTTTCTAGCGTCCCCGTGATCATGTGATCAAAATTCAGATGCTTGGCAACGGACTCATAGCTATGTCCGTTGCTGTACCCCAAAGTCATGTGATCACTTTTTGCAGTCTTCTGACAAAGTCAATGGGGAAGCCCAATTCACTTCACAACTGGGTTAGTAACTCATCAACTTAACAACTGAGGCAAGGAAGATCATAAAATGGGACAAAATTCACTGAACAAATGTCTCAGAAATTTGGGGCTCAGTTGTGATCGTAAATTGAGGACTACCTGTAACCTGGACTGGGATTACTCTAGTGTGATTAACCACAAGGAAAAGATGAGATTTGATCCCTTGTAAAAAAGAGAAAACTTTGATGGATTGTAACTATTTTGTTGTGTTTTCCATCTTCTTAAATCAAATACGTTTTCTCTCTGGGCAAGCGGAGTGGCGGTTGGAGAATAATCCGAAATAAATCAAAGTTATGTTATAAATGTCTGTCAGGATGAATGTCCAGCACCTTTGTTTTTGTCTTATTAAGATGAAGAGTTACTGTCAAAGTTTGATGAAGTTCGCAGTGCCAAGATGGTAACAAAACACCAACGTATATCAAGTGCATCTGGCAAAAAGAAACAAAAAAAAAAGGGAATAAAGGAAGGAAGGAAGGAAGGAAGGAAGGAAAGAAGGAAAGAAAGAAAGAAAGAAAGAAAGAAAGAAAGAAAGAAAGAAAGAAAGAAAGAAAGAAAGAAAGAAAGAAAGAAGAGGGAAAACGGGCATTATTAAGGCGAAATCCTGATGAAAAATGCCATTTAGCTTTGATTTTCTAGCAAGCAAGTCCTGAGAGCATAAACATCAAGGCGGTAAATTATATTTAATGGAGTTCATTTGTGTAGACTGAACTCCGAAGAATCAATCACCCCAGTGTTTTATTTTTTATTTTTTTTAATATGAGGAAAGCAGGTTGGCTGACCTTGGTGACAGGAAAAATAGAAAATGTCACCCGCTTTTGCGTAGTTGCACGCGGCATTACCAATGTTCGGATTCTGGATTCTTTATTTAGCACACGGGGGCTTAAATGTGACGATCCATGGTTCACATTTAAGGATGAGCTGAATGCTCTCTGGGGACGACGTTTAATTCAAATTCAGGGCTGGAAAGTCGGGATAAAAGGCCTCCTCAGATGGCAAATAGCGTTTTCCCTCAGAAGGAGCCTGTGAGTAATGTTATATGATAATATGGCATCCATCAAATGTCTTGGAGGGCATTTCTGGTGGGGGAAAAAATGGTGCTCATTTATTCAAATGAACATCACTGGGTATCTAGCTTCACATTTCTCTAGTACACTAGTTAGAGGGGGGAGAAAAATCAGTGATAGATCAAAGCAATGGTACACATTTCAAAACGAATGAATAAACAATGAACGATAGAGATTTCTAGCCGGTTATGGCAAATTCTTAGCGAGCCCACCATTTCCCAGTGAAGGATGCGAAAGAAACCCACATTTATTTTTTTTTCTTTTCTTTTCCTAAAGGGAAATGACATGATTTACTCAAAAGAAGTCCGTTGTGGCATAGATAACTATAATCATGAAGTCCATGACTGTTTTAAGAAGCGGCGCACCTATATATTATGGTGGAAAGTCACATATAAATGTAAATAGAGACACCGGAATAATTGCGTAAATCATAGAATCAGCTAGCATTATATTATGCTAAACAAGCAAAGGGGGGGAAAAAATATGGAACAAGTTATGCAGATTTCCTTTCTTTCTTTCTTTCTTTTTTTTTGAAAAAAATGTAACATGGATGGAACGTATTACCATACGAATATATGCAGGAATAAGGATAATTCTTAAACTTTGACTTTCATATTCATTTGGTGGGTGGATTTAGCCCCTAAAACAGGGTTGTCAAACTTGATTTCATTGAGGGCTACATCAGGGTTGTGTTTGATCTCGGGGCGGGGGGCAGGTGGGAGTGGCCAGGGTGGGTGTGGCCAGCACGACATCACTTGTTTCCGGGGCACCTGTGGTGGCCCGAGCACTCTGCCAGTCAAAACAGAGCTCAGGAGGGCCATGTGTGGCCCTCCCAAGCTCTTTTTTCAGTGGCAGAGGGTTGCACAGCCAAAAACAAAGTTCGGGAGGCTGCACGTGGCCCTCCCCATGTCTGTTTTTGCTGGCAGAGGCAAGGCGGGCTGGTCCTTCATTGTTTCCAGGGCAGTCCTGTAGGCTAGACGTGGCCCGCGGGCCTTGAATTTGACACAATTTAAAACAACAATGCCAATAGTAGCTTTTGAATGGCCCTCAAAGATACTTCTACAAACCCCCTTTGATTTGGCCTTCAGATTTTCCATAGGCCTGGGATGGCGAACTTATGGCATGCGTGCCACAGGTGGCCTGCTGAGCCATATTGGTGGGCACGCAAGCGTTGCCCTAGCTTAGCTCCAGCACACATGTGTGTGCTGGACAACTGATTTTTGGGCCTTCTGGGCCCACTGGAAGTCAGCAAACCGGCTGTTTCCGGCCTCCGGAGGGCCTCCAGGGGGTGGGGGTGAGGAAGGCTGTTTTTGCCCTCCCCAGGCTCCTAGAAAGCCTCTGGAGCCTGGGGAGAGCAAAATACAGGTCTACTGGGCCCACTGTGCTATCACATGTCAAAAGCGGGGAGAGCATGGGGTCGCGCATGCATGCATGGGGGGGGCAGGGCACATAGAATTATGGGTGTGGGCACACACGTGCGTGACTACCCCGCACTCCCCCAGCTTTTGGCACGCGATGGCAAAAAGGTTAGCCATCACTGCCATAGGCTCTTCCTAGCAGTTGGTGGGTGATTATCTTTTATAGCTTGCTTGTCCTGGGTGAGGTTCAAGACTGAAATTTCTAGCCTTGGTACACTGGTGGGCAAACCGGTAGTGGCGGTGGTGGGAGGT
Source organism: Pantherophis guttatus (assembly GCF_059756535.1). Taxonomy (NCBI): domain Eukaryota; kingdom Metazoa; phylum Chordata; class Lepidosauria; order Squamata; family Colubridae; genus Pantherophis; species Pantherophis guttatus. The sequence continues at coordinate 18,613,563 of NC_142074.1, read as the reverse complement.
TCCACCCACCCACCCGTGATGTCATCACAGATGCTCTACACATGCGAAGAAGGTTCTGCGCATGCACAGAAGTGCCACGCATGAGCGAAGCAAGCACACGCACATGCACGCTCACAGTTCCGAACTGGTAGTGAAGGTAAGTGAAGCCCACTACTGCTTTGGCAGTACAGGGTAGCTCTCAAGGTACAACCACAACTGAGTCCAATATTTCCATTGTAAAACGAGACAGTTGTTAATTGAGTTTTGTCCCATTTTACGACCTTTCTTGTCACGGTTATTGAGTGAATCCCTCCAGTTGTTAGTAACATGATTGTTAAGGGAATCTGGCTTCCCCATTGGCTTTGCTTGTCAAAAGGTGATCCTATGACCCTGGACACCGCAAACATCATAAATATGAACAATTGCGTCCCAATTTTGATCACATGACCATGGAATGCCTCCATGGTCATAAGGGTAAAAAACGGCCATAAGTCACCCTTTTTCCAGAGCTGTGGTAACTTCAAACGGTCACTAAATGAATGGTTGCAAGTCAAGGATTACTTGTTTTAGATCTGTTCTGCCCCAGCTACGGACCCCAAAGAACGCAGCACACACAAAGTCCGTTCAAACCTTAGTTTACTAAATAAACCAGTTTTTTACAACAACGGCTGTTAATTAACTGCATTAACAGTCACCAAAAATTCAAAGAATAATAACTGAAAGCTTACTGTGGTTGGCAGAATGCCCAGAAACAATTTGCAGGAAGCTGATAAGATAAGCAAGACAAGACACGAAGGTGTGTGAACGAAGTTGTTCTCTGCAAATTGCTTCAGTCGGCATTCCTCCTTAAATAGGCTAAGGGAGTAGCCAATTAGCCCCAAGCCCTACTCTCGAGGAGACCTCCTCCTGAGGAGGCACTCTTGCCTTTTGGCAGCTCTGTGTGCCCGTGCATCGAGAAGAGGCTTCTCCTCTTCATCCTCTTCACTTAAGGGAGCTTCTGGAGGTTCTGAAGGCCCTGGCTGAAATCCCCGCATCTGGCACCACATCTTCTCCAGCCTCCTCATTGTCTGACTCAAGTGCCAGCTGCTCAGGCTGCTGGCACAGCACCACACCAGCCTCCTCACTGTCTGAATCAGCAACTAGCTGCACAGGCTGTTGACGGGCCACAACAAGATCTATCCTCAAGCTGTTGTGGTATTGATGGCTGTAAGTTGTTGTTTTTTTAACGTATTTGCATCTCACCATAAGGTGTTTCCCACCATCTCTATTGTTTGAAGGAGTTGACATTGACAGACAATAATGTCCCAGGCTATATTTAACCTGATCCACTCATCTCCAATTGAATCCAAGACACTCTTGAATCCAAGTCTCATTTGAGAATGAGACGGGGCTAAAATTTAAATTCAGCAGCTTCACTGCAGAGTCTCATTTGAAATAATTCTGTTCTTGTCACCGTGGAAGCATAGCAATTTTCAAGATTGTTACACGGAGGCTGTGCAGAATAAATGTGGCCTTTTATTCATTTCTCTCTTCCCTCTGTCTAAGGGGTTGCTGCTTGCAATGTCTGAATTGTACTTGGGCTGTGTATCAAAAATGCAATTTAGCAAAGGAAGTTGGCGTATTATGGACCCAGGTGAGGTTAGGATCCTGTTTAAAGGTATCACGGTCCCCAGGAAAAAAAGATGTAGACCAGACTTAGTACCAAAGTTTAGATGTCTATGGAGATTCTCAGTCACCCAGATTGTGGTTGTCCCAAAGGTGCTTTTTCAAGAGGCAACTGGACTTCCTGTTTTTTTTCTTTGAAGATGTTTCGCTTCTCATCCAAGAAGCTTCTTCAACTCTGAAGAAGTCTTCGAAGAAAAAAATGAAAGTCCAGTTGCCTCTTGAAAAAGCACCTTTGGGATTACCAAAATTTAGGTTAGCTTTGAGATTGCTACTTCTTTGGATGGCCTGATGGTTAAGTCACCAGTCTAAAAAACTGGGAGACTGGGAGTTCTAGCCCTGCCTGAGGCACCAAGTCACCTGGATGACCTTGGACTAGTCGCTCTCTTTCTCAGCCCTAAGAAGGAAGAATGGACAAAACCACTTCTGAAATCTTGCCAAGAAAACTGACCCAAAGACACACATACATATATAAAAAGGGTTCTTTGGTTAGTACATTGCTATTAATGAACTCTTGTTTCTGGTTAGAAGTGGCCTTCAAAAAAGATAGGATGGCCCAGTGATCAGCAACCTTAAACACTCAAAGAGCCCCAAAGGTCCTAACTGAAAGCCCCCCATTCAATTCTGGAGCTGACCGGAAGTCCAGTTCCCCCACCATAGAGTCTCTTCCTAGAGTAGCATCCTTTTTTCCTCTGCTGACCAGAAGCCCAGTTTCCCCACCATGGACTCTCCTCCTAGTGTGGCATCCTTTTTCCTCTGTCGAACAGAAGCCTGGTTCCCCCCACCATAGAGTCTCCTCCTAGAGTGGTGTCCTTTTTCCTCTGCTGATTGGAAGTCTGGTTCCCACACCATAAACTCTCCTCCTAGCAGGGCATCCTTTTTCCTTTTACCGACCGGCGACAAGGAGCCTCAGCAGAGGGTTGAAAGAGCCACATGCGGCTCCAGAGCTGCGGGTTGCCAAACCCCTGGTGCTAGCCAATCCAAAATCAGAAAGAAAAAGTATAGTACGTGCACAGAACCACCCCTCTGATTATTGGATGTGTAACCCTCAAAAGAAAGAAGCAAAGTGAAGCAATTTGGGTGCTTTGCTTCCCTCTCAGAAATGTGGGGGGGGGGACTGCGTTGTTTCTCGAAGCCGCTTTGAAGAAATGTTTCCCTTGAGTCTCTGTCAGAACGAAATGGCCTTTTGAAGATTGGCACAGCCCTAATATTCATGAAGGGATAAATGATGGTGGAGAGAAGAGAGAAATAGCATTTTTTTCCCTTATCCTCTGCCAGTCTCATTAGAGCTCGGCAGATTAGCGAGAGTCCTTTGACAGGGAGTGTTGAAAAAGACCTCTCCTTTTCTGCTGTTGGGATTGAAGGGGCCATCTGTCACCCTCAAAAGCTTTCTTACATTTTCAACCACATCGTATCTGTCACCTTTTCATAATTAAGATGAAGTTGAAGAGTTCTGATTTAATGGAGAGGTATTCTTTCTGTGTGTGTGTGTTCAGGTTCCTTCTCCTGGCTTTTAAAATTGAGATGATGGATAGATCCGAGGCATGAATCTGTAATAGCTGCACTGTGACAGCTAAATAGATGTGCTCCGGTCTTTGTTTCCTTTTGTGAAGGAAAGTCATTGCTAGCATGTGTAATGCTCCTGAATATCAGATTTAAAGAGAACTCTGAAAGACAGCGGAATTAGCGACTAGAATTTAGGAGGAGGCCTACAAAAATATCCTCACAAAGTAGAAGACAAATCTCAAACTTTTAGCACTGTCTTGTCCCGTGGCCCCGCCTGCATGTCTAGGCAGCGCACAACACTCTTACGCTGCTGGATAACATACAGACTACACAGGGGTGGGTTTCAAAAAATTTAGCAAGGGGTTCTCTGCCTGGTTGCTGGGTAGGCGTGGCCTAGTCAGTCTCCTGCACCACGACAGAGGAGTCGTTTTTGCTCTCCCTGGGCTCTGGAGGCTTTCCTCGAGCCTCCGGGCACACGAAAATGGCCTCTCCAGGCTCCAGAGGCTCTTTGGAGGCCAGAAACGGGCCTGTTTCCAGCCTTCCCGAATTTCCAGTAGGCCCATTTTTCATCCTCCCCGAGCCTCTGTGCGCGCCCTGTACTTACCTGCATCCAAAGCGGGCTGCGTGGCGACTCCTAGAAGGGGAGGGGTGGGAGGGGCCAGCCAGGAGTGGGATTCGGGGGTTCTTCAAACTGCACAGAATCTTAGCTAGAGGCTTTCCCGAACCCCTGCGAACCCCCAGCAGCCCACCACTGAGACTACAGCTGGTCCTCAATTTATGAACACAACAGAGCCCAAAATTTCTGTTGCTAAGTGAGAAAGTCATTAAGTGAGTTTTTACGACCTTTCTTGCCACAGTTGTTAAGTGAATCCCTCCAGTTATTAAGTTTGTAAAATAGTTGTTCAGGGAATCCCTCCAGTTATTAAGTTTGTAAAATAGTTATTCAGGGAATCTGTCTTTGCTTGCCAGTATGTCACAAAAAGTGATCACATAATCCCAGGACACTGCAAGCATCATCAATATGGAACCAGTTGCCAAGGACCTAAATTTTTATCATGTGACCCTGGGGATGCTGCAGTGGTCATAAATGTGAAAAACGGTCACAAGTCCCTTTTATTCAGTGCCATCTTTTAAAATCTTTTTTATTTTTTATTCATAAACATTTTGAACACAGTGTATTGTCAGGGTATATCATTTACAAAAGAAAAACAAAGAAAAGGGCATTAGAAAGTATTAACACATATATTGGTAACAGTAATAATAATGTAACTAAGTAATTTAGCTAAACTTCCCTTTATATTGGCTTATTTATAATTCTGTTAAATATAGTTATAGACCATTTTTATCTTTAATTCCTACGTAACAATAATCTTCCTTCATCTAATTTTTATTATCTCTTATCTCTAACCACTCATAAAATCTATTCCATATCAGGTAATATTCTGTGTCATCCTTGTCTTTTATGTTTAAAGTCAGTCTGTCCATCTCAGCACAGTCTAACATTTTCTGAATTATATCCTCATCTGGTGGAGTCATTGTAACTTTCAACAGTCACTAAAAGAATGGTTGTAAATAGATTGCCTTTATTGTTGCAGGCTGCTTACAGCGACTGGAATGGGGTGGGAATGGAGATTTTGCAGTATCCTTCCCCTGCCACACCCACCAAGCCAAACCACGCCCCCAAGCCATGCCCACAGAACCGGTAGTAAAAAAATTTGTATTTCACCACTGGTGCCATGCATGCCTCTAGGACAGGGGGGAAATGTTATCCATTTTTCTTTTAGTTACTATTTGGTTGGGTTCATGTGTAAAATTAAAATTAAATTAAATTAAATTAGAAAATTAAAAAAAACATTGGCATTGTCAAAATTACCATCGGTCAATTGCAAAGGGCAGCTTTACTTTTGAACAGTTTACATCCTGAAATAGTAACTTTAACACCCTCAGAAAAACAGCAACTGTGTATCCCAGGTCCTTGAGAAGGATTCAAACAGGTAATTAAAAATGCCAAACAAAACATCTGGCTGACTGTGCAATTGACTATCATAAGTAGTAGCAACAGCAATAATAAAGTTTGAAACCACAGAACTTGTTTAATCTACTCTGAGGCCAGAGGACGAATTATGGAAAACTGAATTACATTTATTTGTCGGTTATATTTATATCCTGCCTTTTCTCCAGAAGCTCGAGACAATTTGCATAAGAATCTGCTCTTATTTTATCCCCAGCAAAATAATTCTTTGAGGTAGCTCAGACAGCGAGATATTGATTTATCAGCCCAATCTTTCATGGCCAAGACTAGATTTAAACCTGTGTCTTCAACTCGGTATAGATACTAACTCTTATGTCCTAATAATTCTCCATTTGTGTGTATTGAACAATATGATCTTATATATTCGTTTAATTAAAAGACCACTTTCCATTTAGGGGAAGCTCCTTCATTATTAGATATGTAGCTTTCTAAGATAGTCTTTCTCTCCTCCGAGAAAACAACAAATCACCCAAAAGCCAAATGCAATCGGAATAAAACAGGATTTATTAAAAACCAGAGTCAGCTACCAACAATATTAATTTGGGGTCAAGCGCTAGCCAAAGCCAGCTAATAAACGAGGAGTGTTACTATTTTTCAGAAACCAGAAATGGCCAAACAGACCGGGACTTATGGAGAGAACCCTTGCCCTTTAAATTTCCACTTTATCTTCACACAAAAAAGAGAAGCAAATTAAGCTGTGGTGTCAGTGCGATAACAAATCAAAATAAATACATTTCAAGGATATGCTTCATTAAGCTCCAAATTCTTTATATGAGAAAATGAAGGAAAGAAGGAAAGGAAGGGAAAAAAAAATTCTATTGTTATTCTATTAATACCGTTCTTCTCATTTTATTAAAAATTGTGTGTGGGGGTGGGGGAGAAGGAAAGCCTTGAAAAAAACAAAAAACAAATGATATTTCAATCCAGTAACTGTCATTTAACGGAGAGAATATGGCAAATGCCAGCCTTCCCTCAGGCAGAAACCTGATGACGTATCTCAGTAACTGGAGGGGAGATTTTCTTGTTATCCATATTCCCCACACCTCTCTCACTCTCCTCCCGCCCCCCTTTTTTGTCTTACTTTATTGTATATTTGGGCCTTATTTTACTTAATAATTTGTCTCAAGTGAGATTCATTTTCTCTTCTAGAATCTTCTCTGACAGGGCAATCATTACAGAAACATTCTATTACCTTTGCAATTTGAAATTGGGTGGGAGGAAATAATTAAAGTAGAAAAGGGAATGCTTTGTTTTATCGCTGTAAGTCATATTCTTCTGAAATGCTGGCAATGTTTGCAAATTATCTGTTGATTTCCCCCCCACCCCTTTAAGGCAGATTTCTCTACCTTAGACCCCCAAATTCTGTTCGATTATCAGCATGAAGGCCATTAAATAGCCTTCCTTTGCAACATGTGTTGTTTTTACACACACACACACCTCAATAACAAGGAAAAATGCTGCTTTATACAGTGTAGCTTTCTGTCGCTCGTTTCCTGCTGAACTGTGATTATGAAATGACGCTTTGAACATTTCTCATTTTGATCACAGTCCTATCAATCTAGTGAACTAAAAGTCCAGCACTAAATTGGTCCATGGAATTGGTCAAGATAATGGTCGACGGAATTCAAGAGAAGTTGGATTTAGACCATTTGTGGGAACATCATGATTCTAGGACGGGGTGGCTCAGGGTCTAAGACGCTGAGCTTGTCGATCAGAAGGTCGGCAGTTCAGCAGTTCGAATCCCTAGCGCCGCATAACAGAGTGAGCTCCCGTTACTTCTCCCAGTTTCTGCCAACCTAGCAATTCGAAAGCATGCAAAAATGCAAGTAGCAAAATACGGATCACCTTTGGTGGGAAGGTAACAGCGTTTCCGTGCGCCTTTGGTGTTTAGTCATGCCGGTCACATGACCATGGAGACATCTTTGGACAGCGCCAGCTCTTCGGCTTTGAAACAGAGATGAGCATTGCCCCCTAGAGCTGGAAATGACTAGCATGGATGTGTGGGGCAACCTTTACCTTTAATGATTCTAGTCTGATGACTCCTTTAACTCCTCCCTCCCCAGGTTTGCCTGCTCTACTCCTACATCTATACTCCCACTTCCCCATTACAATTCTCGGACTTATTATGCTGTATGGAATCCATCACCACCCCTTAAAATTCTTCACCTTTCCCTAAACTTTCTCATATCCTAACCTGGGTATCAGTTTGTGGTACCGTAGATTTAGATCCTCATATAAATAATGAGTTCCAGGCTAATTAGGAACAGAAAGAAATATAACATGGATTTGTATTACAGTTAAAGTTTGAAGAATGGTATACATTCAATTGTAATTGGTGATTCATATAATCAAACTGAACTAGTTGGAAGCTTTAATTACATAAAAATGTTATTATAGATGTACAAAGGTCTATCTAAACTTCATATCTTGGAGGCATCTGATTTGATTCTGCATCTCAGCTCTATTCAAGGCAGTAATTCAATGAAATAACCTTTGTATCTTACTCTAGCTTTACATAAACATAATATTAGATAAGGAGTTCTTCCTTTTCCTTCCACTATTAATATTGTTATTGTTATTATTATTATTTGTGCTTCTGTTCTACCGCAATTAACGGAAATCCGTCCTACATTTTGTGTTTTTTTTAAGATAGGTCATGTACATGGTTGTACAGTGTAAAAATATCACACTGAAATCAGCACAAATATTTTCAAAAGTTAGGGGTACGCTGGGGGAAAAAAATCATTCTGCCTACATTTGTTTCTTTGGCTAATTGTACCCTCACAACTGTGGATCTCCATATCTGTTGGAAAAGTTATTAACAATTTCCTAGCCATCAAAAAAACCCTCAAACCCTGCTCAACTTTGTTTCAGCTTTCTAATGAAAATCATCTTTAAGAATATGGATAAATCATTCTTTTCTTAAGAAAATTGTCTCTCCAGAATTTGACCTCATTGGTAATTGTGAGTTAAGGCCAGTCCCATTGCGAATAGACCAGAAGTCTGGAAACCTTTAGAAATGATAAATTGCTTTGTTGAATGTTACCAGTTTATCATGTATTTTTTTAAAAAAATGTGAATGAGTTTTATGGGATTTTTGTAAGATGAGATTTCATAATACTGAATATATCTTCTTAGTTACCCGTGAAAACATTTTCCTCTCTAATTCTACCTGTCAGGTTCCAAAAGTGAGGAATAAATCCTTAAAATCTAAAAGGGAAACTTTCGGTGAGTCATTTTTATCCTTTCCCACCTTCCCTGACAGCAAACCGTAGTTAGAAGGAAGAACTCCAACCTGAAAAGAGGTGAGGAAAAGATAATTTTGCAGTCTTAAAGGGTCATGTAAGGTGAAAATACTCAGACACGTATTTTCTCTCTTAGTTCCTCTTCTGATTAAGTTTTCTATAGTGACATCTGTTGAGTCCTGGATGAAGTGAGCTATCTTATACCCAACATTTGTTTGCATTTTTGCTTCCTCCTTAAATCACTTCATTGTGTTATTGGATGTCTCCCAGAGTCAGCTGGCTTGAGATGGCTTGAGAAAAGGGAAAGGGAAAGGGAAAGGGAAAGGGGAAGGGGAAGGGGAAGGGAAAGGGAAAGGGAAAGGGAAAGGGAAAGGAAAGGAAAGAAGGAAAGGAAAGGAAAGGAAAGGAAAGGAAAGGAAAGGAAAGGAAAGGAAAGGAAAGGAAAGGAAAGGAAAGGAAAGGAAAGGAAAGGAAGTAAATGGATGAAGAAGGGAAGGGAAAGGAAAGGAAAGGAAGTAAATGGATGAAGAAGGGAAGGGAAAGAAAAGGAAAGGAAAGGAGAGAGAAGAAGGAAGTAAAAATAAACAGAGGAAGGAAGGAAGGAAAAGGAAGGGAGGAAGGAAAAAGTAAGTAAGGAAGGAAGGAAGGAAGAGATAAAGAGATAAACAAACAAACGAAAAAATGAACAAACAAACAAATAAATAAATGCCTAAGCAGGGAGTTGGACTAGAAGACCTCCAAGGTGCCTTCCAATAAATAAATAAATAAATCTGGGAACCCTTTTCAAGGAAGCAAACCTGTTTCTCCATTTGTGTGCCATTAGATCTGTGGGCAATTCCATTTGCCTTGAGAGGCACACAGAAATACCCTCATAAACCCAGCCATTGTTTCAAACTAGAACGCCTGTTACGGGGGTTGGACGTCTCTATGAGTTGCTGGTAGAAAAATGACTTTCAAAGCAATTACACTCAAACTCTTTTTTTCCCTTTTTTCTTTTCCTTTTTTTTGGACAATTACGGGGAGGCAGAATGAATTAAGAAAAGGCTGTTGGTCAACGGGAACGTGGATGTTGTTCCACGACTAGTTTTTTATTTTATTTTATTTTAAATGAAGCTTAGCGTTTTGTTTTAAGGAAACAAAAAACGAGAAAAGAGCTACAGTTGCTGCTGTATTTACAGGGTAAAGAGACGAGGTACTTAAGGTTCAGGAACTCACAATCAAAAGTTTCATTGTGTTTGGCTTGGCATGTAGTGTGAACTCTTTCCCTGTCGCGCTGCGTAAACAATAGTTTAGTCAATTTAAGCCGGCTGCAGTAGACATCCCACAAAACAAGAAGCATCTTCGCATTCTGTTCCATTTAAGCAGATCCAGGAACAGTAATTCAGGTGGCAGAGCAAATGAGCAGCAAATTAGTTGCTCGTGGTTTAATATGCATAATTAGTGATTAGTAGATGGGTAACAGGTTAACTCTTCTAAAGTAATTAGTCTTAATTTCCTAATTGGAGTTGGTTGGTTGGTTGGCCAGTTCACCCAAATAATATCAGAGCTGAAATGTAATCATCTCCATTAATTGTCCTAGGGACTCCTTGGTGGTTGAGGAATGAGACCTGCGCTATAATTTAATCCTTTAAGCACAATATCAGGAATTTCCTAATGTTCACCACAATGTCTCACTCGTCACCTGTTTATTGAAATACAAAGAGATTCAGAAAGGATGTAATGAGAGCTCGGAAAGGTACCATTAGCAAACCTAATAGCAGGAGACTAATATTTGAAATGTACTTTGGGTGGGTTTGAGATCATCCGCCCAACCGAAGCAGATGGAGAAGCGACATTTTTTCTGGGTTAACAAACTCTCCCAAGTTGACTGTATAAATAAATCATCCGGCAATATAAATAACAAAGCTTTTATGAGTAAATCTATCAACTCACCACGGATTGTTTAAATGTCAGAACTGTCCAGAACAGTGGTTATTTCCTTGATGGCAAGACTGCTTCGCTTTCACTTAGTCATAATCAATCAATGAAGTTTGAAACCTGCCCAAAATATGATCTACTCTCCCAGGCATTTCCCTCCCTCTCTTTCCTGGTTTATTTTTGATCATAGTCATGGCAACTATGAGAAAAGGCTAATTTCTTCAACATGTTTCTTCATTCAATTGATCTCTGTGGAGTTTGATCTCCACAGAATTAGTATAGTTATTGAGAAGCAATGCTTCCTGCTTTAAGCTTCTTTTACCTCTTCAAAGTGAGGTCCAAGGAGCAGTTTTTCTCTAGCTGATGTAACAATTAGATCCTATTCTGGTAGAAGAAGCAGTCCTGTAGTGCCAAGCCATAAAGAGCTTTTTAGATCAAAAGGACCTTTGCACCATTGAACCATTGTTGTTCTTGTTAGTTGCAAAGTCATGTCCGACCCATAGTGACCCCATGGACAACGTTCCTCCAGGCCTTCCTGTCCTCTACCATCCTTTGGAGTCCATTTAAGCTCACGCCGACTGCTTCAATGACTCCATCCAACCACCTCGTTCTCTGTCATCCCCTTCTTCTTTTGCCCTCAATCTTTCCCAGCATTAGGCTCTTCTCCAGTGAGTCCTTCCTTCTCATTAGGTGGCCAAAGTATCTGAGTTTCATCTTCAGGATCTGGCCTTCTAAAGAGCAGTCAGGGTTGATCTCCTCTAGGACTGACCGGTTTGATTGCCTTGCAGTCCAAGGGACTCACAGGAGTCTTCTCCAGCACCAGAGTTCAAAGGCCTCAATTCTTTGGGGCTCAGCCTTTCTTATGGTCCAACTTTCACAGCCATATATTGCAACTGGGAAAACCATCGCCTTTTGACTATACACATTTTTGTTGGCCAATTGCACATTGCATTACAATTACTACTTTGGATCTCTTGAAGAATGAACCACTGTTGTTTATTGATATCCTCCTGACCCTCATTTAAACAAACAAAAATATATATCTCAGTTATCTATGGAGATTCTCAATCATCCAGGTCATGGTTGTTCCAAAGATGCTATTTTTCAAGAGGCAACTGGACTTTCTGGTTTTTCTTTGAAAATGTTTCGCTTCTCATCAAAGAATGAGAATATTCAGTTAAAATAATGCAAATGTCCAGCTGTCTGGAAGGAATATAAATTCTTCCATTCCCGACCATCCAGTCAGAGATGAAGAAGCTTCTTGGATGAGAAGCGAAAAGTCTTCAAAGAAAAAACAGAAAGTCCAGTTGCCTCTTGAAAAAAAAAACACCTTTGGGATATCTCTCCATTGTTTTTAAGGTAGTGCCAAGTTTAATATTCTTAAATACTTACCCCTACTTTTTTTTTCTTTCTGCACAAATTCTTCATCCCCATCTTTATAACAAAAAGAACCAGAATGAGGCCTGCAGAGAGAGAGAGAGAAAAAAAAAATATTCACCAGTTGTTGCTTTTTGTAGAAATTTTTTTTAAAAAACCAAACTTTTATGCACATGTAGGAAACAATGAAATTCAAAAATAAAATCCTTTGTATTGTCAACCGTTAGGAGGTAGCAGCACATGGCTAGGAAATTTGGATGATAATAGCATGTAAAGCAAATGAGGGCGGGGAGGGGGTTAATGTATTCTTAATAGGTGCCTCGGATTAGTTGTAACCCCGGAGGATGTATCCAATGGGACTGAAGGGGAGGGAATGGGGCATTGCGATAGGGTGTATAAAATGACATGCTTCTAAATTCAGGACAGGGGTGAAATCTACTTACCTTCCTTACCGGTTCGGAACTCCATGTGTCATGCCTGTGTGCTTGCTTCGCTCGCGTGCACACATCACATGCACACACACACCCTCTGTGCATGCGCAAAACCTTCTGTGCATGTGCAGAGGGTAAAAAACACATTACTTCCTGGTTAAAACCAGGAAGTAACAACATTCAGGAGGGTGGGCAGAGCCTCGCGCCACCATCGCTACCAGTTCTCCAAACCACCTGCCACAATCGCTACTGGATCACCCGATCCAGTCTGAACCGGGAGCATTTCAGGGGTGTGGCTTTTGGATTAGACCTTCCTTTTGTTCTGCCCCAGCTCTGGATTTCCGAGGATATTGACACACACCGACGGTCCTTATCAAATTTATTAAGTAGCAAAAATAAACAAGACCGGCAAAGGTTGGCAACTAGCCCAGAAAACAAGATATGATAAACCAAAATACTCTGATCATAAATACGAGTTGTTTCCATCAAGAAAGCACTAGCTGCGTGTGACTTAAATAGGCTAAGAGAGTGGCCAATTATCCTCAAGCCCTACTCTTGAGTAGACCTCCTCCTCCTGAGTAGCCACTCTTGCCTTTTGGCAGCCCTGCCATTGAGGAGAGGCTCCTGCACTTTGCTCTCTCCACTTGAAGGAACCTCTGGAGGTTCTGAAGGCCCCGGCTGAGTCTCTGCCTCTGGCACCACATCCTCTTCAACCTCCTCGCTGTCCGACGCGAGTGCTGGCTGCGCAGGCTGCTGGCGCGACACCACACCAGCCTCCTCTTCGTCGGGATCAGCCACGATCCGCGCAGGCTGCTGGCGGGCCACAACACCTGTTGAAGCTTCTAGCCGAGACCCCACCACACTTTATTGTGGGTAAATAAACTTCTTTTCTTACCAATCCAAGTTTTTTGGTGTGGGATCATTCCCAGCACACAGGAAACGTAAACTTGCTACAACGAACTTAATTTGGTCTTAAAGCACTTTGTGTCAGCCACCAGCAAAAAAAAGTTCAGAGTGACTTCTTTACCAAGTCTCAGATGATGGAAGTTTTGTTTGTTTTTTTTTTTTCTTTTCAACTGCAGTAATAGATCATTTGGGTTCTTTTCATCCTCTGCAAAATAAGTGTAAAAGTAACACTAATTAAAAGTGTTTCCTACTGAATAATCTCATGCGCATCACCCTCCAACATTTAGCTTGGAGGGCCTCGCAATGACAAAGCACAACCGCTCACCCAAACCCATTCCATTCCTTTTAAGTTAATTTCATTAGTAGGACTTCTCTTCAACTGGATGGGACTGCTCTGATTTTCCTCCAGAGTACATTAGAGCACAGAACGATTAACAGAGCATTAGCAGTAACCACAGCTTGGGAACAATGCGACGAAGCCTCAGGGCATTGCGCAACTTCCAGGGTAATTTGGAGATGTTCGGTGCAATGGAGTATAAAATCGAGATGGCCTGCTTTGGACTGGAGGCATTTTCTTGAGGGTTCCAGCCAAATCTTTGCTCTGCGAAACAATTCAAGCTGATCGTTTGCCTTGTATACATATTAACAGAATAACAGAGTTATTCTGGAGGTCATCTAGTCCGACTCCCTGCTCAAACAAGAGACTCTGCAGTAGTGGCCAAAATTGTGGAAACGTTTCGGGAAAAGTGTATTTTCTAAAAGTAGCTAATAACACCACTTTTTTTTTTTGAGTAGTACCATAAAATTATATATCAATGGAAAGATAATTTAATCAAGAATGTAATGCAATCACTTTTACGAAGGATTTGCTATTAGAATAGCAGTTACAGTATAAAGAAGAAAAGTGAAACACGTAGAAAAAACGAGATATACAAAAATGATCACCCTAGAAAAAATGAGATATACAAAAAATATCACCATGTCAGTTAATACTTAGTTGGGTAACCTTTAGCATAAATTACAGCCTTACAACGTCTTCCCATGGAGTGAACCAAGTCTTTTAATTATGCAGCCGTTATCATGTGAAACCAAGATGGAATGATGGCTTCTATTAACTGGGTTTTATTGCTGGGTCGCTCCTGACTAACAAGTTTCTTTAGTCGGCTCCATAGATTTTCAATTGGGTTAAGGTCTGGGCTATTCCCAGGCCATTCCAGCAGTGGAATAGGATTATCTTGAAACTCCCCCCCCAAAAAAGTAGTGTTATTAGCCATCAAATCTCAAAAATACATTTTTCCCAAAAGGTTTCCACAATTTTGGCCACTACTGTATATTATTTCAGACAAACGGTTGTCCAATCTCTTCTTAAACCCTCTAGAGATGGAGCACCCACAATTTCTGAAGACAAGCCATTCTACTGATTAATTGTTCTCATTGCCAGGAAATTTCTCTTTATTTCTAGGTTGGTTTTCACTTTGATTAGTTTCTATCCATTGCTTCATTATATCTGGTTAGACTAACAGAGTTGGAAGAGAACTTGGAGGTCTTCTAGTCCTCCAAGTGGGTGGGAAACCCACTGCTGCTCAGGTGGGAAACCCTGTACCAGACAAATGGTTGTCCAATCTCTTCTTAAAAACTTCCAATGTTGGAGCATTCACAACTTCTGGAGGCAAGTTGTTCCACTGGTTAATTGTTCTAACTGTCAAGAAATTTCTTCTTAGTTCTCAGTTGCTTCTCTCCTTGATTAGTTTCCACCCATTGCTTCTTGTCCTATCCTCAGGTGCTTTGGAGAATAGCTTGACTCCCTCTTCTTTGTGGCAGCCCCTGAGATATCGGAACACTGCTATCATGTCTCCCCTAGTCCTTCTTTTCATTAAACTAGACATACCCAGTTCCTGAATCTTAGCTAGAAACCCCCAAACCCTTGCGAACCCCCAGCAGCCCACCCCTGCACAAAACTACCTTGTAATATCAAAATGGAAGGTAGTAGGAAGGAGCAAGAATTTCTATTTATCTATTTATCTATTTTTTTTTTTTTTTTTTAAGAATCTTAGTCAGGAAAATATGGAGAGTGAAGAAAGAAAAGAAAAGACTGCCAGACACTGATTAAAATAACTCCTCCATATACCCTCTGGGGGTGGGAAACATCCACCTGGAATGAAAAGAATTTGATTAAATGTATCATGTGCTAAGGTAGCCAGCAGGCAGATTTCACACTGTTAAGGAACTATTTAGCGAGAAGATGTAGGTTTGTGTGCGAGTACATGTGTGCATATGTTTAAAATGTTCATCTATGTCTTTTTCCTATCCTTATTTTGAACTGGCCTCCCTCCCCTCCCTTTTTAGTGTCTGTTCTGCATCCTTTACACATATAGCGCTACCCTCCCGAAAGGACCGCTGGAGTCCGGGTTCTCCTGGCCCTCTTGACATGGCCGCCCATCTACATTGGTCCCTCGCTCAGGCACCTCTACTGGCCTGGGTCATGTAGTGTCATAGTCAGCGGTGGGATTCAGCCTATTCAGACCAGTTCAGGCGAACCGATAGCTCCGATGATCAGCTGAGAGCGAACCGGTTTGCTCCGGTGATCATGTGGGCCCACCCGCCCCTGCGCTATACCGACCTATATTTCCTTTGTTTGAAGCCCAGCTGATAGGCGCGGCAGAGCGGATTGCAGTAGAAGGTCAGCTTTAGAGCTGTTTTCAAACACCACCACGCGCGCTCAGCGAACCGGTTGAATCCCACCACTGGTTTCAGGGGTCAGTGTCCTCTCAGCAGGCAAGTCACGTGGTGGGGTGATGGTCAGTCTTTTGCCAGCTGGCAGGTCATGTGATGATAGTCGTGTGGCTGGTAGGCCATTCTTCCTTTCTTTCTCTCTCTCCCTCCTCTCTTTCTCTCTCTTGAATTGCCTGCTGAGCTCTCCTTCCACCACCTCTGCTCCTTTGTGGATTCCTCTGCTTGCCCCACAGAAGCCTCTCCTCTCCTCTCCCTTTCTCTCCCTCAGGCATCCCCCTTAAGCCTCTTTTCCTATCCTCTCAGGCCTCCTTTCTTTCAGGCCTCCCCCTATCCTTACCTTCCAAGTAGTGTAGGGTTTCCTGCCTAAGCAGGGGGTTGGACTAGAAGACCTCCAAGGTCCCTTCCAACTCTGTTATTCTATTCTATTCTATTCTATTCTATTCTATTCTATTCTATTCTATTCTATTCTATTCTATTCTATTCCATTCCATTCCATTCCATTCCATTCCATTCTCTATTTATTCCAGTCTTCTCTTCTTCTCTTCTCTTCTCTTCTCTTCTCTTCTCTTCTCTTCTCTTCTCTTCTCTTCTCTTCTCTTCTCTTCTCTCTTCTCTTCTCTTCTCTTCTCTTCTCTTCTCCTCTCCTCTCCTCTCCTCTCCCCTCCCCTCCCCTCCCCTTCCCTTCCCTTCCTATTTATTTATTTATTTATTTATTTATTTATTTATTTATTTATTTATTTATTTATTTATTTATTTTTTAGACTCAGGGCGGCTTACAATGCATTATAGCAATAGCCTGCATACTTTTTTGTATATACCTGCTTATTAGGGCTTTCGACCCCCCCACAAGCGGTGTTGTTCTATACAAAGTTGGCTTATTGCCCCCACAATCTGGGTCCTCAATTTACCTACCTTGAAAGGATGGAAGGCTGAGTCAACCTTGAGCCTGGTGAGATTCGAACTTGCACTAATTGCAGGCAGCTGGCAGCTAAGTGCTAGCACTTAACAGCACTTTAGTCCGCTGCACCACTGAGGCTCTTACAGCCCTCTCTAATCAGTTTACAATGTCAGTATATTGCCCCCAACAATTTGGGTCCTCATTTTATTGACCTTGGTAAGATGGAAGGCTGAGGAGGGTGATTACTAACATTGCCAACTTTTTTTTACATTTTTACGTTTGCAGACAATTGATGAGGGTGAAATTGATGGAACTGGGAATCTTTAGCTGTGTGTTTCCATCTCCCTCCCTCTCTCTTTCTCTCTCTCTCACAGAACAATTTGCATACTGACAGATATCTATCAGTTGATTGTTTAATAAATATATCTCAGTCAGTTTCTTCTTTTCAGAGACATGAAATAGCCCAATCAGAATCTTCTCTCATATGCAAAAATCCAACTCGCTTACGGTTCACGTCGAAGTCCTCGTATTTTCTCCTTCTAGGCATTATCGTTGCTAGTATTATAATTTTCTTCTATCAAAGAATATTTTAATTAAATTATAATTAGGAAGCAAATGCATACGATGCATTTTTTTTCCCTGAAAGGAAATATGAAAGACCCAGATGTTGTTGATTTTTTTAATGAATACAGGGAAGTTTTAATTTCCCCATACTTAGAAGAGATCATTTGATTTATGATTTATGATTTCTTAATTGATGGGCTCTATTTCTAAAGCTGTACCTGCGAGAAGAGAGATTCTCAGAAATATGTATCTCAAACTTCTCCTTTGGAATTTTAATTTCTAAAAATTAAATATTCTGGTCTTTAATTAGTGAAGATAGGATGCTCCCCAATATTTAGCATAAGCTGTTGCCATGGCATGTGGAAATAACCTTGGGAAATAAGAGGAAGAGATGTTACTTAGGGAACAATCAGATAAAAGAGTGTGGGAACCCACAGCTGAATAACAGGCAGAGAAAGAAACTTAGAAAGGATTCACCCTATTCAGCCTAATTTACCAGGCTGTAAAAACAGATAGTGGGAGATTTGTATTTTTGGATGTCCAAGATTCTGTTAAGGTAGCCCTACAATTAGAATTAGCTCCTCTTGTTGATCTACTAACAGTTGTCCACTTGCTGTAGAGTTCTCGTGAATGAGGGCACATAAGTATTAAAATAGTAGGAAGACATGGCCCAAAAGAAAGAGAATGGATTTGCACTTTATCCTGAGGGCACATCCAGATATCCAGTATTTATTGATTGATCGGTTGATTGATTGTGTTTATTTATTTGTATCCTGCCTTTATTATTGTCACAAACAATTCAAGGCAGCGGACATATCCAACACACCTGTGTCCTCCTATTTTCCCCACAACTACAATCCTGTGAGGTGAGGTGAGCTGACAGAGAGGGACTGGCCAAGTTCACCTAGCTGGCTTTCATGGTTAAAGTAGAACTAGAACTCACCATCTCCTGGTGATTGATCCAAAGTCATCCAGCTGGTTTTCATGCCTAAGGTGGACCTGGAACTCACTGTCTCCTAGTGATTGGCCCAATATCACCTGGCTAGCTTTTGTGTCTAAGGTGGACTAGAATTCACTGTCTCCTGGTGATTGGACCTAAATCACCCACTTTGCTTTCCTGCCTAAGGCAGGGTTAGAACTCACTATCACTGACTTTCTAGCCTAATTGCAAGATTTGGGTTTGGTTCTAGTCCAGAGAAAAGAAGGACTAGGGATAACATGATAGCAGTATTACAGTGTTTGAGGGGCTGCCAGAAACAGGAGGGGCGTCAACCTATTTTCCAAAGCATGAGAAGGCAGGATAGGAAACAATGGATCAAAAATAACCAAGGAGAGAAGCAATCTAGAATTAAGGAGAAACTTCCCAACAGCGAGAACAATGAAACAGTGGACAGCTTCCCTTCAGAAGTTGTGGCTGCTTCATCACTGGAGGTTTTTAAAAAGAGAGACTTGGACAGTCACTTGTCTAGAATGGTATAGAGCCGTGATGGCAAACCTTTGGCACACGATCCACAGGTGGCACACGGAGCCATATTTGTGGGCATCTGAGCATTGCCCTAGCTAAGCTCCAGCACTCATGCATGCACTGGCCAGCTGATTTTCGGGCCTTCCGGGCCCACCAGAAGTCGGGAAATGGGCTGTTTCCTGCCTCCAGAGGGCCTCTGGGTGTGTGTGGAAGGCTGTTTTTGCCCTCCCCAGGCTCCTAGAAAGCCTCTGGAGCCTGGGGAGAGCGAAAAACAGGCCTACCGGGCCACTGTGCCATCATGTGCCAAAAGTGGGGGGAGTGGAAGGGGGGAGGTCACGCGCACATCCACAGGGGGATGGGGCGCATTGAATTATGGGTGTGGGCACGCATGCGTGTGACGGCAAAAAGGTTAGCCATCACTGGTATAGAGTCTCCTGCTTGAGCAGGGGGTTGGACTAGAAGACCTCTAAGGTCCCTTCCAGTTCTATTCTGATCGATTGATATTTGCCCTTCCATTGTTCTAACCCAGCCATTTTGGGGAGCGGGTTGGAGTTATGGAGTTTTGTTTTATTTTTTTTACTCCTGATGAAAAAAAAAGGAAAAGAAAACACCCTTTCAAAGAGCGAAATCAATGCGACCAATCCTGTATATATAGGATTTGGTTGACTTTTAAGTTAAAATATTGGGTGGGTGGGAAGGCGATTACTATCTCAATCAATCAATACACATACCACAGATTTTGCCTTTTGCTTTTAAACAGCAAAATCTTTTAGGCTAGCTCTCTGTAATTACAGTTGATGCTAGGGCAAAATAATTATCTTGACTGAGTAAGCAGCCGCATATATTAGCGGCATACCAAAACCATTTTTTTAAAAAAAAACCTTTAATGATATTAATTAACAGAAGACCCCCAAATGCTGATGGTGAGCTACTGACCCTCTTCCCCCCACCTTAAGTTTACAAGACAAATGGAAGCTACTCTCCACGCGAGTCAAATGTTTAATCTTCCAGTTTAAAAGTAGCTTTGAAAAGGGTTTAAGTAAATATATATGTCTCTTTTGAGAGCATTTAATGTGCCTTTCCTCATTCATTAACTCCCAATCTATAACCTCAGTAAAGACGAAAAGCAGATCTTTAAATGTGAACGTTTTCAGAAGAGTTAGGTTTTTTCCTTTTACCTCGCCTCTTCAAATTCGACAGTGGCATCTCAGATACCGATTAAAAGATGGATTTATTTTCACAATCCTTCCCCCTCTCACACACACCATTTTGTCTCTTAAAGAAGATTTCCTTAGCCAAATCTACTATCCTTCCCTTTGTCCCCTAAAATCTATACTCGTTTAGAAATCACAAATGCTTCCACTGACACCTTAATTACTACAATCCAGTCTGAAAACCTTAATTTACTTGCCAAACAAAAGATTGTAAAAACAAAGAAAATAAATAAATAAATAAATAAAAGCAAGGTGCCCCGGTTGTGTTGTACCTTATGGGAGTTTGAAAATACAGGAGCATGGGTAAAATTGTATTTCTTCCTTTGCAGAAAGGGTTGGAGGGGAAGGGCTACCCTTTAAAATGAAAGAAAGAAAGAAAGAAAGAAAGAAAGAAAGAAAGAAAGAAAGAAAGAAAGAAAGAAAGAAAGAAAGAAAGAAAGAAAGAAAGAAAAGAAGATGGAACAAAGCGAAGCAAGAAAAAGCAGATGGCAGAGGATGATGGCATTATAGTTTTCTGCTTATCTCATGAGAATAAAAAAAAAGAACAGTTGATTATAATCAACATTGTTTATTTCGCTGCTTGACTTCCTAAATACCAGCGGCTGGATTATGAGCTTGTCTGGGGATAATCAGTGAGGGACTAGAATTGTTCCCATTTTCAAAATCCTTTCCAACCAGTTGGAACAGGAATCTCTCTCTCTCTCTCTCTCTGCCTTGCAAAAGCTGAAGCTGGCTTTTAATTCCTGATTAGTGCTCTTTGAAAAGCTGAAGAAATTAACGGGGCAGACAGTAATCAGGAATCACAAAAGGGAAACAGGGAAGGGAGATTTTTAGCAAGGTATTCTCGCTTAGTTATTAGCCTGATCGAAAATCATCCTGTGCTTCTCCCCTTCCTCCGCCCCAAAGATTTTAAATCTAAAAAAGAAAAAAAAAAACAGAAGTCCTTAAAGCTTGCATTGCTTGCTTTTTTGATTTTGTTTGTTTCCACTGAATGTTTTTTTTTTAAATTAAAATACCTCCCAAAATTGTCCACAGTGGCTCATTGGTAATACTAATAATTCATGCTAATAATTTGAACATGAGTAAACAAGGACATGTTGAAATTTAAGGTGTTGTCCCCTCTGAGCATCTTTACCTACAGGAAATAGTTTGAGATAAATTCCATAAACATGCACCAGTCCAATTAAAAGCTGTCTGATTCACAGCAAATATCTCTTTGAGGAGTGTTTCCAAAGGTAGTCCTTGACTTGTGACCGTAACTGAACCCAGAATTTCTGTTGCTAAAGTGATTTACACCCAAGTGGGTGTCACATTGTGCCAATCGCTAGGAGATGGGTGACTTTGGGCTAATCACCAGGAGACAGTGAATCCTAATCCCATTTTAGATATTGTTAGGAAATGATTTTACCTAACTTGTTGGGTTGGCAATATATAAACCATGAAGACTGCTGTATTGCATCATACTGTGTCCTGATTGGTTAGCTCTGTAGCCAATGTCCTTAAGAGGGAGCTAGAAACATGGTTTGTTTCTCTTTGATGCTTTTTGCTGTTTGCTGTGCGCTATTTACTGCTCTTTGCTGTGTTTGCTACTGTTTGCAACTGTTAATGTGTATGACTACGACGACTGGTAAGAAGACTTTGTTATTGGATTATCCCTGGACTATTGTCTTACTATCTACTGCTTTATCTGTGTATGACCTGGACTATTTATTGGACTGTGCCTGATTACTATTTCCTGACGTAAACACAACTCAGTGTAGCTCTGTGTTGGCTGTTTTATTTCGTAACTACTCTCAATCACTTTCATGTGCACACCCTTGCTACTCAAGGGTTGCTCTGCAAATTCCTTAACAGATGTGAAAGCCAGTTGGATGACTTTGGGCCAATCACCAGGAGACCATGAATTCTAGTCCCGCCTTAGCCATGAAAGCCAGTTGGGTGACTTTGGGCCAATCACCAGGAGACCGCGAGTTCTAGTCCCACCTTAGACATGAAAGCCAGTTGGGTGACTTTGGGCCAATCCCCAGGAGACTGTGAATTCTAGTCCCGTCTTAGCCATGAAAGCCAGCTGGATGAACTTGGGTCAGTCATTCTCTCTCAGGCCAACTCACCACACAAGGTTCTTGTTGTAGGGAGAAATAAGTAGGAGGAAGGAGTATTATATATGTTCACTGCCTTGAGTTACTTATAAAGTAGTAAAAGTAGGATAAAACCCTAATAAATAATTTTTTTAAATATTCATACAGAAAGAAACGGGTGGCTTCCATCCTCATAGGATTCCATAGTGAACATTCCCAGTGGATTTTATTATTATTATTCTTTCTACCTTATGGTAATAGAAGAAACCAATCTAACCCATGTCCTTCCCCTCCTCCCCTCCCACCCCCCCAATTCAAGATCCGATGGGACTGATCTATGGCAATACTGGCCTATCTCATTTTTTCCCCAAAGGAAGTAGAATTTTTAAAAAGGGGTGCCAGGGGCTTGGCAAGTGCTGTTATAATGAATAAATGTAAAATAACTAGAATAATTTATTTTAGTTCTATATTTGGTGGACTACTTGGAAAAGAGAATATTTATTTATTGGAGGCCAATTTTATGAGAAGCAGCTTGGAAAGTCACATACTAATATAATGCAAGAAACCCAGTTTAATAGATACTAGAAATCTGAAAAGCGAGCAAGAGAGGATAATTTGCAATGTAGGCTGATTAATTCAAATCAAGAAGCAAAAATAACTGTGTGTGTGTGTTTGTGTGTGTGTATGAGCATGTATATATATATATATATGTATATATATATATATATAATTGATAAAGGAGAATATTTATAGCTCAGGGTTGAAATGAGGGGTCCTTGGTGCTCTCTGAGCTCGGTTGTTTTCTTGTAAACATTTCATTACGGGAAAGATAGTTGAGGATTAATTATTATATTTTCCATTGGTTTCAGTTCTTTTCTTTCTTTTCTTTTTGGTGTATGTGGGTTGGGGAATATGGCTGCATGAAAATAGCACATATTGCAGAAGTAAGGTAAAACAAAACTTTTCTGAGTTTTGAATAGGATTTATTCTTTCTTTCTTTCTTTCTTTCTTTCTTTCTCTCTCTCTCTCTCTCTCTCTCTCTCTCTCTCTCTCTCTCTCTCTCTCTCTCTCTCTCTCTTTCTTTCTTTCTTTCTTTCTTTCTTTCTTTCTTTCTTTCTGCCAATGGCAGGGAGAATCACTTCATGGTTGGATGAAGGAATGGCAATGTTCTGCTTCATATATACCAGTAAACATAAATCATGCTTAAAGATATATAAATTGAAGAATAGCTTGCTTCTTCAAGTAGCGCGAGAGCTAAGAATAAAAGGATGTTGGTGGAAAAAAAGAAAAGGTCCTGTTTTGGAAGATAGTTGAGGATGGTTTGGACTGGCTTCCAAAGAGATTGAAGCAGTTCATGAAATTTGTAGGGTTGAATGGCCATTAGTACTGATGACAGTGAGACTGCCTCTGAAACAAGGGTGGGATTCTACAGATTTGGGCGAACCTGTAGCTCCGACGATCAGCTGGAAGCAAACTGGTTCGCTCTGTCTTTGAAGTGGGTCCACCCGCCTGCCCCTCCGTTATACTCACCTATATTTCCTTTTCCGAAGCCCAGCTGATCGGCGTGGGCAGAATGGATTGCTGCGCCTCAGCTGTTTTCCTCGCCGGCAGTCATGCGGAACATGAGTTTTCTCCTAAATGCGCACACACGTGAAGCACATGCTCAGCGAACTGGTTGTTAACCCAGTAGGATCCCAGCCCTGCTCTGAAAGCCATCTTCTGGAAGACTTGTGGCATTCGCTGTCCAGATGGTTGGCCACTGTAAAAACAGAAAGTTGAACTACATGGCCCCGGGGTCCAATTCAACAGGGCACTGCATATGTTTTTAGGAAGGATTTTAAGTCTTGCACATTAAGGTTATAATATAAAACAGTCAGGGAGTAAATACCTAGGGAAGTAAACAAGAGATCTAGAAATCACAAACTCCTTTATTATTATTATTATTATTATTATTATTATTATTATTATTATTATTATTATTATTATTATTATTATTATTATTATTATTATTATTATTATTGTGGTGGTGGAATGTGGCCTGGATACCCAGGAGGGAGGAGCTGCTTCCCAAAGGACAGAGAGACAGCAGAGCTTGAGAAGTTTGGTCAGCAGAAAGTGCGTTAACGTGGCTCCTCCCTAACTTTTCCTAAAACACATCTGTAGCTATGCAAATGGTTGCTTTAGTCTGGCACGATTCCGTCCATAGGTGAAGAACAATTAAATAAATTTCTCTTAAGCAACTCTACACATCATTCTTGGTTCTTAGGGCCTGACAATTACCCTGATTAAAAAAACTATTTCTTCTGAATATTAGCTTTCTTTATAATTCTTCTTATATTTCAATTGAAGAAGTCCTGAAATTCTCTTCCAACTTTGGAATGTGGTTATATTCTTTCATTTAACACACTTTCAGCATACTATACTCTCCAAGGTATCTTGAATTTAACCCACACTTGTCCTGTTTTCAAATCAAAATGCTAGCAGATACAATTTTCAATCCAAAAATAACGGAAAGCAACAGTATGAATTAGTCTGCATCGTTAATTTAATCATTTATTGCATTCCCATCATAGCAATAAATGTTACAGGAAACCTCCCTTCCATTTCTTATACTTCCCAGTTCTACATAGAGTCAGTTTTGTCAATTATTTGTCCAGGTCAGATCATTTTTCCTCCCCTACCTTTATTTTCTCATGCAGATTTGACCTTTATCTCTCAGTCTATTGAATTGCGTTTCATTAAGGCCACTTGTCTAGCCTAGGAATTACTTAGGGGCAGAGAAAGGATCTCAGCTAGATATCTGACCAGTGGGGTGGTTCTAGCAAAGCCTAAGTATCTGGGAAGAAGAATGGAATTTTTTTAAAAAATCCTAAATTCTACAGCTCATCTCAAAAACAGTAGTCCCCCAGAGCAGAGCAGAGCAGAGCAGAGCAGAGCAGAGCAGAGCAGAGCAGAGCAGAGCAAAGCAGCAGAGTTGGAAGGGGCATTGGAGGTCTTCTACTCCAATTTTGAAGAAAGCAACATTTTCTGTCCTAGGCGCCACAACATAATTATATTGGATGTGGGCATAATAATTATTATATTTCATCCAAAATAATCCCTTCCTCCCAAAATCTGAAACAGTATATATTTCAAATGACTTGGAGAGGATAAATTAACTGAGAAGATGAGACAGATTTTTCCAGTCTTAATATTCCCATTTTTTAAAAAAATAAATATCATATTCAGCCATTATCTTTGCTTGGGCTATGTAGGAATAGGCAAATTGAAATAGGCACATTTAAATAGTGGGCATAAGGTAAAGGTTCCCCTCGCACGTATGTGCTAGTCGAGGGCAGTGCTCATCTCTGTTTCAAAGCCAAAGAGCCAGCGCTGTCCGAAGACATCTCCGTGATCATGTGGCCAGCATGACTAAATGCCAAAGGTGCACGGAATGCTGTTACCGTCCCACCAAAGGTGGTCCCTATTTTTCTACTTGGATTTTTTAAGTGCTTTCGAACTGCTAGGTTGGCAGAAGCTGGGACAAGTCACGGGAACTCACCCCATTACACGGCACTAGGGATTCAAACTGCTGAACTGCTGACCTTTCGATCGACAAGCTCAGCATCTTAGCCACTGAGCCACCACATCCCTTACATAGTGGGCATAGTTTATATCAAAATATTGGTCTCAGATACCAAAACTCATGGTGGCTGATGAAAGAGATGATAGATGGATGATAGATATAGATGTGAGAAAGAGATGATGATAGATTGATAGAGAAGGCGAGAAAGATGATAGCAATAGTGATAGACAGACAGACAGACAGACAGACAGACAGACAGACAGACAGATAGATAGAGAGGTAGGTAGGTAGGTAGGTAGGTAGACAGACAGACAGACAGACAGACACTGTAGATAGATAGATGATAGATAGATAGATAGATAGATAGATAGATAGATAGATAGATAGATAGATAGATAGATAGGTAGATGATAGATAGATAGATAGATAGATAGATAGATAGATAGATAGATAGATAGATAGATGAGAGAGAGAGAGATGAGACAGAGACAGAAGTAGAGAGAGAGTGATCAATATGTAGAGATTGAGGTGATAGAAATAGGTAGGTAAATAGACAGAAAGATAGACCAACAAATAGAATTTCCCTCCATCACAAAAAAAATGAATAAATTGTTCCATATGTGCATTGTCTGGGAAATACTATGAGTTTTACCGTTTAGAGGCACAGCAATAAGTTCTTTATGCCATGTTGTCAATGATTCCATTTAGTAATATTCACTCTAATGGGTCTGCAGATATAATCCAGTAGCAACAGACGCTTCAGCATGTGCTATTAAGTGCCAATATAAAAACATTTCAGTTCTGTAATTTAGATTCCTGGAATATAGTTCTGGGCTAGATGAAAATAATAAAAAAAAAAACCCTATTTTCCCTTCCTCACCATCATTAATATATATTAATATGCTTGCTTTACTTGTATTTCATTGTTCTGCAATTTGTAAAGCAATTCCTAAGCTAGGCAGATCATTAGAAAGATGCTGAAGTTTCAGATTAAAAATGCTTTGTTTCAAATGTCAAATGCTTCGCAGGAAATAAGAATAGCACTAAAAACACTTTCAACGTGGCTGAAATGTTTTATATACAGCTAATCATCATCATGAAAAGGGATATGAAAATAACGTTTGAAAACCTGAAAGGATTACTTAGGACAGATTTGTTTAAGAAGGTGAAACAATTTTATCACTGGACTAAGAAGAGTGGATAGGTCTGAAAGAAGATTATCCAAGAGAACCTCCAGTGATCCTAATAAAAATAACACATTTATTCTGCCTATTGAATATTGAATACATAACATAAAATACATTAAATTAAAAGTATCTTATATCCTGAACGTGGCCCCTGGGATGAATTTGTGGCAAAGATACTGCTCAATATAAGTATATATACCATTTTTTAAAAAGAAATATTCAGGTCCAAGGTCATTTAGAAGAAAGATGGGAAGACTGCAATATTTCTTGAATTAATTGTTGCTCATAAATATATGAGCATATATACATTTCCTTCCATGATTTCCTGCCCCAGTTTTATGTCTTTAAACCATGATACCAGGATAACTAGTGACCAATGGAATGTTGGTCTCAGTCCTTGAATGCCAAAAAGCTTTGTAGCCTTATTTTTGTACCACCTACTCATAGATAGAGGGACGCGGTGGCTCAGTGGATAAGATGCCGAGCTTGTCAAGTGTGTGTATGTGTGTGTGTATACATATACATATACATATACATATACATATACATATACATATACATATACATATACATATACATATACATAGGCATATGGCATATGGCATATGGCATATGGCATATGGCATAGCCATAGAGCATAGAGCATAGAGCATCTGGTCTACCCCAATATGGGAGAGAGCATACTGTTTCCATTTTGCCTTTCAGCTCCAATCCAGGAGCCCTCAAGCAGTACTATCATGACAAACTATTTTGTATCAAATTTATATTTTGCTGATAAAGAAATAAAGGGAGACTACTATTTCAAGCTATTTAGCTCTCATCAGCTAGCCATACCATAAGATATACATATATGTATATGTATATGTATATGTATATGTATATGTATGTATGTATATAAAACTTGCTCACTCTCACTCTAGCTCTATATCATCTCTAGCTATCTAGCTTTCATCTAGTTTATCTGTCATCTAGCTATGTTACTATCTATCTTATCTATTTCTATCTATCTCTATATCATCTGTCTATCAATATCAATAAATCTATCTCTATCTATCTCTATCTATCTATCTATCTATCTCTATATCATCTGTCTGTCTATCAATATCTATCTATCTATCTATCTATCTATCTATCTATCTATCTATCTATCTATCTATCTCTATCTTCTAACGTATATATTTATGACTGTATGAAAATGTGGGATACCCACATTAATTACTCTGGTTTTCATGATGCAATGTTTTCTAAGATATGGCGAGTTTCCTAAACTTATTACCTTCCTTATGGAAAACCAGTGCATCCACCCTTCTCAGGATGATGTCATGGTACCTGAGCAATGAACCCAATTGAATCAAGGACTTATAAACACATCTCTGTGTTGGGAGGAAAGAACAAAGCCCAATAGGCAGTGATTTTAAAATATTCTTGGGCCTCCTTTGAGGCACATTAGAAACATCCCAGGCTGCAATTAGTTGGGTTCAACCATATAGGTCAATGTGTTGACCTACAACACATTATCAAATAGGTTCATGCCCTGAGACCTGATTTTCTAAGATCTTTCTTTTTTTCTCCCAGCTCTGGTTTTCCAAGGTCTTCCTTTGACACATATTCGCTCAGAAGAAGAAAAAAAAAATGATTAAAACCAGATTTGTCATTGAAATGGCTTGCTTGCACAGCAGCTACATTGTGTATCACCCCCATGACAGTTGGCTGAATCATCTATGTTGTGAATAGTCTTGCAATATATGGCTCTTTTGTGGCAGTACTAATCACTATCCCAAGATCTGTAGATCCTGGGAGAATTAATCTCCTGCAGGTTGGTTGAAGGGGGGAAAGAATGTAAGACAGATGGCAAAATGAAATAATGTGTGAAGTTTTATTTTATAAACTGTGATTAATTCTATTTTCATTTCAGAACCCTAGGGTCTAAAGCTTTTTTTTTTTCTTTTAATCCCCAAACCTTATGCGAATAAATATGGTGACACTTAAAAAAAAAAAAAAACAGACTAGATAACGGCATTAGCTGATTGTATTTATATTAGTGCATGTAGGCATTCAAAATCAGTCGGGAGACGACAATTTGCATCTGAATGTTCGGGTAGATTTTGAAAACAACAGCTATAACAAAGATCCTCAGATCATTACAAATGTGGCTAAACATCATCTTTAAGATGATGTTTAGAGGCAGATTGGAACAAAATAATCATTAATATTATTGATCAAATGAGAACATTTTTTTAAAAAAATTGTCAAGCTATACTCCGCAGCACCTGAGGGTAGGACAAGAAGCAATGGGTGGAAACTAAATCAAGGAGAGAAGCAACTTAGAACTAAGGAGAAATTTCGTGACAGTGAGAACAATTAATCAGTGGAACAACCTGCCTGCAGAAGTTGTGAATGCTCCAACACTGGAAGTTTTTAAGAAGATGTTGGATAACCATTTGTCTGAAGTGGTGTAGGGTTTCCTGCCTAAGCAGGGGATTGGACTAGAAGACATCCAAGGTCCCTTCCAAGTTTCTACTCTACTCTACTCTACTCTACTCTACTCTACTCTACTCTACTCTACTCTACTCTACTCTACTCTACTCTACTCTACTCTAAATTGAAACAGAGAGTGAACATCTTATTTGTTGTCGCTGGTACTAGAAGAGCTAGTACTTTTCCAACCCCCTGCTCAAGTAGGAGACCCTATGCCAGTGATGGCGAACCTATGGCACACGTGCTAGAAGTGGCACGCAGAGCCATTTCTCTGGGACACCAGCCGTCACCTGTTGCTCTTCTGGTTTGCGCATGCCGGTCACGTGGTCTTCCAGTTTCTAATGTGCATGCGCACGTGAAGACCAGCTAGCATGCATGCGCGCATCAGGAAGCTGACCTTTCAATTTCTGGCATGCACATGCACACCAACCAGCTGCTCTTCACGCATGCATGTGCACCAGAAACCAGACGACCAGGTGAGTGCCGGAAACTGGAAGGTTAGCTTCCTGGCATGCACATGCACGCCAGGGAGCTGCTGTTCCGGTTTCTGGCACTCTTGCACGTGCATGCCGGGGAACTGCTCTTCCGGCTTCTGGTGCCCCCCCGCACGTGCGTTTCCGTTTCGGCACTCGGCGTCGAAAAGGTTCACCAACACTGCCCTAAACCATTTCAGACAGGTGGGTGTCCAGTCTTTTTTTAAAAAAACCCGCAGTGATGAAGGACCCACAACTTCTGAAGGCAAGCTGTTCCACTGGTTAATTGTCCTCACTGTTAAGGAGGTTTCTCCTTAATTCCAGGTTGCTTCTCTCCTTGATTAGTTTCCATCCATTGTTTCTTGTTTGCCTTCTGGTGCTTTGGAAAATAAGTGGATCCCCTCCTCTTTGTGGCAGCCCCTGAAATACTGGAATACTGCTATCAAGGGGTGGGTTCTAAATTTTTTTACTACCAGTTCTGTGGGCGTGGCTTGATGGTCATGTGACAATTCTTTAGGATTTAGCAGAGGTACTGGTCTACCAGGCTTTTAACTGCTTGCAGAGCTGTACCGGTCTACCCATTTGTTTTTGAAGGCACCGGTCTACTCATTTGTTTTTGGAGGCACCAGTCTACCCATTTGTTTTTCAAGCGCCCTGGTCTACCACCATACTGCCTTTTAACACTGATCAGCTGTAGGGCGGCCCTTTGAAGGCCCATGGCAAGAGTTTAAACAGTTTTTTTCCTTCTAGCTGATCAGCTGGGACTCGGGAGGCAGCAAATAGATTGGGGGCGGGGCCAAATAAAAGATAAGAATAACAGGGGGGGGGCAGGAGGGCCCAGCTCCCAAACAAAGAGAACCGGTTCGGTGACATGATATCATCACCACTAACAGCTCGGCCGAACCAGGCTGAACCGGGAAGAACCCACCACTGCTGCTATCATGTCACCACCCCTAGTCCTTCTTTTCTCATCTTTTCCCATCTTAAAAGGGGAGACAAGGATTCTCCATAAAAAAAATCTGCACCCCAAGAATAAGCGAGTCTTATTGATTTACCCACCTGTGCCGTATCAACATATACCCTGAAAAACAATTTATGCTTTTGAAACGGACACAGTAATAAATCATCCAACTTTTCATTAAAATACGGAAAAAAAAAACAAAAAAACCCAGAGCACAGAAACAGAAATGTTTTAATTCGTCTCTTTCTAATCCTGTTCATTTTTCAAAGTAGGTTCGGCAATGCTTCCAAGATTGCAATGACATCATATGAGAAATGGAAAGCTGTGAGACTTTATTTTTTTAAAAAAACAACAACCTTATATTAGTTGACCAGAAATAGGACATCAGAGAATACTGAGAACATGAGTATCAGGTCCGAGCTCAGAGACAACCCAATGAAATCCGATCAAGTTCAATCCTTCCTTTGCTTAACCTAATGGACAGATTCTTGCCCAGCTAAACTATAAATTACTGTTCGAGAGCAACCGTCCCAGTCAAGAGGACAGTTTAAGTGGGGAATTAGCTTGGACTCATTACATAAACACAAGAGGGCAAGGTCTGACACTCCCCCCTCCCCTCATGCCTTTGTCTTATCTAGCCTTTCCCAGGTGAAACCTGCAGATCTGAGGAGATTTTGGTAAAATAGGCATGCAACAATAAAATAGTGTACTTTTCGGAGTATAAGACACACTTTTTCCTCCCTAAAAGAGGGTGGAAATTTGGTGCATCTTATACACCGAATACAGCCATTTTTGGCCTTCCTTCCTTCCTTCCTTCCTTCCTTCCTTCCTTCCTTCCTTCCTTCCTTCCTTCCTTCCTTCCTTCCTTCCTTCCTTCCTCCCCTCCCCTATTGATCCATCAATCCATCCATTCATCCATCCCATTTCAAGGTTGAGTCAGCCTTCCATCCCTCTGAGGTTGGTAAAATGAGGACCCAATTGTTGGGGGGAATAAGCTGACTCTGTAAACCGCTTAGGGCTGTAAAAGCACTGTGAAGCAGTATATAAGTCTAAGTGCTACCTACCTTCCTTCCTTCCTTCCTTCCTTCCTTCCTTCCTTCCTTCCTTCCTTCCTTCCTTCCCTCCCAGCGGTTAGAATGCAGTATTGCAGGCTAATTCTGCCCACTGCCAGCAGTTTGATCCTGACTGGCTCAAGGTTGACTCAGCCTTCCATTCTTCCGAGGTTGGTAAAATGAGGACCCAGATTGTTGTGGGCAATAGGCTGACTCTGTAAACCGCTTAGAGAGGGCTGTAAAAGCACTGTGAAGCGGTATATAAGTCTAAGTGCTATTGCTATCATAGCATATACCTATTGAGTTGGGTCATGCCCTTTTTTTTTTTGCAGATAAAGCTAGTTCATCCTTTGCGTCAAAGATCCAATTGTCTGGAATGTTACTATATAATGTTGCACACTGGAAAAGAAGGGGGCGAAAAAACATTCTTCGCCTTGTCAGTATGCTTTCTGTACATTAATGGCGTTGAAGCCAGATGTTATGCACCCAATTTTTATTATTTAGCGGTACTTCCAAGACAATAAAAGGATTATGAGTTGGTTGGCATATTGAGTTTAACTATCTGTAGGGCGTCGTGCATCGGATGAACATGTGCTTGAAATGTCTCTCCTTGCATTAAGATGTCTCG
Source organism: Pantherophis guttatus (assembly GCF_059756535.1). NCBI lineage: Eukaryota > Metazoa > Chordata > Lepidosauria > Squamata > Colubridae > Pantherophis > Pantherophis guttatus. The sequence goes on along the minus strand of NC_142074.1, from coordinate 18,581,212 downwards.
TGATACGTATAAAAGGCTGCATGTTTTTTTTTTTTTTTTTTGTGACTCAGTAATGTTGAGCTCAAAGGGAGCCTATTAAAGGGAGTTGATTTTTGTGTGTCTGTGTGCGTTTGTGGGTTTTTTTGTTTTTGTTTTAACAATCAAATCGACAACCCAGGAAAAGCTGTCGAACGCCATTGGAAGCTGGTGGTTTTGCTGTTCAGCTTCAAAGATAACTTTACATTGTTAATCATATAAATCTCTGAAATAATTAGCATTTGCTATTCACTGGGGCCGAGCATTTACCAGGTTTTAGCAGGAATTAATTTTGGGCTTTTCCCAAATGTTCTCTCTGTGCTTCCTTCCTAATAGCACTTGAGGAAGATGAATTTTCAAATTTTCGCACTGATTCACGCAGAGCGAGCCGTAGAGTTTGTTCATCTGTTGTTATCTCTGCCGGCTCAGTCTTCGGCTCCCAAGCGACCAACTATGCAAGCGATGGTTGCCATCGGTCATTATGGTTCCCCTTCAGAATGTCTTTGCTTAAATGTAAGCAGAATTGCTCTTGTTTTATTGCGGAATTAACCTTAAGTCAATAAAGCTCCCTTTCCTCTCCCATCCCACCCACCCCCATTCAATTCAATTTCTTTCTTTTCTTTTCTTTTCTTTTCTTTTCTTTTCTTTTCTTTTCTTTTCTTTTCTTTTCTTCAAATGGTCCAGCTGGTTGTGAGTCGTTTCAGAAAAACGAGGCAAGAATATTCTCTACTTTCTTCTTCAGCCTTCAGTGATAGAACACAAAGTTTTCTATTTGAAAATGTAGTTATCTGAATGCCTACTGTAATATAGTTTTAGGAATATATATATATATTTCCCAGGTACTTTTGGCAAGATCTAAATAGTGGATAGTAGTACGGAATAAATCTCCCCCTCCCTCCTTCCCTCTCCCTCCCTCTCCTTCTTTCTCCCTCCTCCTCTCCCTCCCTCCCCTATCTCCCCCTCTCTCTCACCACCTCCCTTTCTCTCCCTCCCTCTCCCTTTCTCTCTATCTCCCTCCCCCTCTCTTCCCCTCTCTCGCTCCCTCTCCCCCCTCTCTCTCCCTCTCTCTCCCTTTCTTTCTCTCCCTCTCCCTCTCTCCTTCCCTCTCCCTCTTTCTCTCTCCCTCTCTCTCTCCCTATCTCTCCCACCCCCTCTCTCCCTTTCTCTCTCTCCCTCTCCCTCTCTCATTCCCTCTCCCTCTTTCTCTTTCTCTCCCTCTCTCTCTCCCTCTCCCTCCCTCCTCTCTCCCCCTCTCTTTCCTCCCTCTTCCCCTCTCCCTCTTTCTCTCCCCCCCTCCCTCTCTCTCTCTCCTGCAAAATATTTTTCATGTTCTATAAATGGAAGACAGAACAGGTTTCTGATGATGGATGGAAAAATAGGAAGAAAGTAATTAATTTCTTGTCGAACCGTGGGTGGTGCAATGGTTAGAATAAAGTATTGCAGGCAAACTCTGCCCACAGCCTGTAGTTCTATCCTGATGGGGTTTGAGATTGACTCTGCCTTCCATTCTTCTGAGTTCAGTAAAATCAGGAATCAGTTGTTGGGAGCAATGGGTTGACATTGTAAACTGGCCAAAGAGTGCTGTAAAACACTATGGAATGGTATATAAGTCTAAGTGCTATTGCTTATTGCTATTGCTGGAAATAGTGGTGATGATATTGGTGAAGCTGGGTGGAACATTCATCTTTATTTATTTTATTTTTATTTTATTTATTTGTTTGTCAAACATGTACAAGGTGGCAAGTATAGGTATGAACATAAACATGAACAAAGGAAGTAAATACAGATAAATGGGACTTACAGTATGGTAATGATATTATAAGCAGTCCATTTTCCTCTGAGCTCATGTACTTTGAATTATGCAGATTAATTTTCTTTCTTAAAGGCAAGAGAGAGAGAGAGAGAGAGAGAGAGAGAGAGAGAGAGAGAGAGAGAGAGAGAGAGAGAGAGAGAGAGAGAGATATTGAAGGTTGAAGTGGTGGTTGATTGGTTTTACTAGGGGTCTTCTAAAAATTTCCTTTCTGTTCTAGTAGAAAATGACTACTTTGGGATTAAGATACCCAGCACTCTTAAAACTGTATGTTTTCTATTTCTACAATGTTAAGCTTTTTTTATTTCTTTTCCCAGACAAGGTGTGTGATTTTATGTTAGCCATGCTTGAGATACACAGCTGTAGGCAGCATATCATGCCTCTCATGAATATTACAATTTCTGCCTACATTCCCCCCCCCATCTTAGAATTCAATATTAGTTCTACTTCATTTCACCTAAGGCTGGCCTACTTGAAGATTTCTTGATTTTTGGTTTTTTAAAATGATGAAGTACCATGTTTCCCCGAAAATAAGACCCTGTCATATATTTTTTTGAACCCGGAAATAAGCGCTTGGCCTTATTTTCGGGGAGGTCTTATTATTTTGGGGTGCGTGGAGCAAGATGGGGCTCCTCTTGCCATCTTACCTGATTTCCAGCTCTGTGTTTAAATATTTTCGGGGAGGGCTTATTTTCGGGGAGAGACTTATTTTAGTGCATGCACTCAAAAGCCCGACTGGGCTTATTATCAGGGGATGTCTTATTTTCAGGAAAACGGGGTATTTTACCTGTTAATTCTACACTTAAAAGTGTCTTCTCTGCCAGTGTCTATCACAGTGAACTCAGGGGTGAAATGCTCCCGGTTCGGACCAGATTGCCTGATCCGGTAGCGATGGCAATGGATGATTCGGAGAACTGATAGCAAAAATCCCTGCCCTCTCCCCACCCATGCCCAGCTGAGCCACGCAATCATCAGAGGCTTTTTTTTTTTTACTTTTAAAAGCATTTTTTCTAAAACCTCGAAGAGGTTGTAGAAAAAATGCTTTTAAAAGTTAAAAAATAAAGCCTCTGATGATCGCGCGGCTCAGCTGGGATCGTCAGAGCCTTTTAAAAGCATTTTTTCTAAAACCTCTTTGGCTGAAGAGGTTGTAGAAAAAAAATGCTTTTAAAAGTTAAAAAAAGGAGAAAAGTTGGCCACGCCCACCCAGTCACATTACCCCTCACCAAGCCACGCCCACAAAACTGGTAGTAATAAACTTTACATCTCACCACTGAGTGAACTAGGTATCTTCACTTTCTTCCTTGACGGTGACTTGATTAAATCAAACCTTTTACAATCAATCACTTGATCAGCAACAATCTGTGAGAAGAATAACTAGTATATTATCTTTTTTAAAAAATGCAAAAAAAAAAAAACAAGTTGAGGGTTTTAGCAATACTTATATTAACTGGGGATTGTTTCCCAGGATATTTTAATACAGCGCCAGTATATGAAGTTCCCCTGATTGATTCTGCTAGGTGTTACTGTGAATGTATGTGTGAAAAGCCTACGGAAAGTGTTTTGTAATTAATAAAGAGTTATTACAACTTTTATTTTGTCTCAAAAATAAAAATAAAACATGGAATTGTGTGAAGGCTGAGGTTCCTGCTCTGGCCTGTGCTATGTATCTTGCAAAAAAAAAAGAAAGAAAGAAAGAAAACAAATTCAGAATTTTCATTTATTTGATCTGTGTGTGTTGGTATAATAATGATTTGTTTGTTTGTTTGTTTGTTTGTTCATTCATTCGTTCATTCATTTATTTTCTTGTTTATTTATTTATTACATTTGCCACCCATCTCCCCTATAAGATGACTCTGGGTGGCTCTCAGGTTATAAAACAAACAGAGAAAATAATTAAGCTATAGGTAAAGGTAAAGGTTCCCCTCGCACATATGTGCTAGTCATTCCCGACTTTAGGGGGCAGTGCTCATTTCTGTTTCAAAGGCAAAGAGCCAGCGCTGTCTCCGCGGTCATGTGGCTGGCATGACTAAACGGCAAAGGCGCACGGAACGCTGTTACCTTCCCACCAAAGGTGGTCCCTATTTTTCTATTTGCCTTTTTTTTACATGCTTTCGAACTGCTAGGTTGGCAGAAGCTGGGACAAGGAACGGGAGCTCATCCCGTTATGCGGCACTAGGGATTTGAACCGCTGAACTGCCGACCTTTCGATCGACAAGTTCAGCATCTTAGCCACTGAGCCACCGTATCCCTATAATTAAACTATATTAAAATATTAAATATTGCAGATTAATACACACACGCACACCAAAACTAAGTGACGAACAGCATGGGATGAGGTCTTCTTAGCAGGCCAATCAACTCCATTTTATTTAAAGCTCTTATTTAATTTCTTCTAATTAGGGAGGTGGTCTGCACCTCCATTAAAAAACTGAGGCTGTCAGGGGTAACAGAATATAAGAGGGTGAACAGAATAGTAGAGGGCGAATAAATTAGCACTGGCCGACTTCTTCCTTTTCTTGTCCTTTCGTTATGTAATCTTTCTGCAAGTATCAACAGTACAAGAAGTAATTGGTTTTTCTACTATTGAAAACATGGTAGGATGTTAATATCAGGAAAAAAGTTGGGGGATGGGGAAATGTTTGTATGCACAGACATTCTAAGAATAGCACTGTGAAATTGTGTGGAATTCAGAAAGAAACATGCTCATAGGGAGAGAAATTAATTAGCATTCCCATATTTTGTGGGTCAGTGTCTTAAGATACCAAAAGTCTGAATGCCAGAATCGAATCGAATCGAATCGAATCGAATCGAATCGAATCGAATCGAATCGAATAGAATAGAATAGAATAGAATAGAATAGAATAGAATAGAATTCTTTATTGGCCAAGTGTGATTGGACACACAAGGAATTTGTCTTTGGTGTATATGCTCTTGGTGTACATAAAGAGAATAAAATACATTCATCAAGAAGAAAAGAAAAGAAAAGAAAAGAAGAATAAAGGTGACATCTTGTCAAATTTGCTTCTGCAAGGATATTTCGAGGGAGTGAAAGAAGGGTTAAATGCTTTTTTTAAAAAATAAAATGTTGTTGATTACACAGCTTAGTGTCAGGCACAAGAAAGCAGGAGCCAAGGTTGTTCAAATGAGTACAAGTTTATTCCATGCTAGCTTTCTACAAGAATCTGAACTACTAATGGTCAAGGCAAATTGATGGTAGGTAAGAGTCAATAGAATTCAAGGGGGGATGAATTTAGAGCTCTTGTGGGCACACAGGGATTCTAAACTGATGACATGCTTGACCCCTCTTTCCAACTCAGCCTGGTTATCTCCTACACTTAGTGTCCCTTTATCATTGCAATTGTGGATGGAACTCTAGAATTACAGCTCTGCAACATCTGGAGAATTGCACGTTCTATCTTCTTGTCATCATTGGCTGCCCAACGTGAGGACACAAAGAGCTTTTATTTATTTATTTAGCATATGGCAAATACATGGACTTATAGTGTCCAGCCATTCAAGGACAGGGTGGTCTATGTTGAAAAAAAATCAGACATTGGGCCGATGTAAACTCCTGATGGACATTCAGACACAATGTAATGGATATTTTGTCGAGGAGCACCACAGTCACACTGAGGGATGGAGACAAGACCCCACTTAAACAATGAGTCCTGGCAGACACCATGTTGGGTACAGATCCTATTCAGAGTTGACCCATGCTGGCGAGGAAGGTCAAAACCTGGCCCCTTTTGTGTAGGGTCATCTATGTAACTGCTTGTATCTGGATGTTCAGCAGCCCACAAAAAGCTAACTGAAATTGTTCAACATTTTAAAACCATCTTGAATATCCCACTTGTCATTAAGACTTAATTGATCAATTTCATGTTTTTATATAGTAGTGCTGTGAATTGGACCTTCATATTCCATGGATGGGGTCAAGGGTGGGCTTCAAAATTTTTAGCAAGGGGTTCTCTGCCCTGTTGCTGGGTGGGTGTGGCCATGATGGGTGTGGCCTAGTCGGCCTCCTTGCACCATGGCGGGGAGTGCGTTTTTGTCCTCCCCGGGCTCTGAAGGTTTTCCTTGAGCCTCCGGGAGGGCAAAATTGGCTTCCCCAGGCTACGAAGGCTCTCTGGGGGCCAGAAATGGGCCCATTTCTGGCCTTCCTGAACTTCCAGTAGGCCCGTTTTTCACCCTCCTTGAGCCTCCTCACGTGCCCTGCACTTATCTGCATCCAAAACAGGCCGCGTGTAGACTCCTGGGAGGGGAGGGGCCAGCCAGGAGTGGGATTTGGGGGTTCTCCAAACTGCACAGAATCTTAGCTAGAGGTTCTCCCAAACCCCTGCAAACCCCCAGCAGCCCACCCCCTGTATGGGGTGGAAACCAGGAAATTGTAAGACCACTGGAGAGTTGATAATGTGATGAAAGGTACCCCCATCAAACTTGGGCAGTCTCTAAATGTATCAACTGTGCATCTCATCCAGGATTACACTGGCTTTCATCCTGGAAATGAAAGGAGAATGAATCCCCAAAGAAAGGCCACATTTTCAATATGGCGTTGGAGTTGACTTTTTGGATCGGAGATACTTCCCTTTGAGGTTTGCCCCCTGAGTAGCCGAATCTAGGAAATTCAACATGCGGATTAACGTGTTCCCTGATCCAGACTGGTGTTTAAGATTGTTGCTGGGAAGAGACTTCTGTTCATTCCACTCTCCTATTTTTAGCGCAGGAATTTGCTCTGACATCCATAAGACACCAAAAATTAATGTTGATGCTGTTATCTGCATGAATGGCAGCAATAAATTAACTTCCCAGTGCAGCAAACATTAACTTTACTATTCATCTTGACAGAAATGTTGATTCTATTAATACGGATGACTAGAATGAATTACAGGAAAAGTAACACTTTGTTCATAATGACATTGTTTTCAAGAGAGAGGCTTAATACATATTTATTTGTTCCGTTATTGATGTCTGCCTCCACTCCGTCTTAATAGGATTCATTGCATTGAATGCATGCATTATTTTTTTTAAAGGTAGTTAAAACAAGGATTATTTGAAATAAATGGAGAACATAATGTATTTAATTTCAGTTCTTGCCAGCATGCTTTAAGAGTGGTTATGAAGCCATCAAAACTTCTGGGGGTCTTTTTGGAGAGAAAAAAAAGCTACTTGATAGATATGACAAGACTACAGTGCAAACTTTAATCATGAAAAAAAATTACTTCCTAAGCAATAGTAATTTGATTGTCTGTTTGAATTAAATACCTTTGTGTGATTTTCATGCTCTTCCTTCTTTTCTTTCTTATTAAGCTTAATAAGAAGAAAAATGAGTTTTTTTTTAAAAAAAAGGTACATTATAGGTTGGTTTTGTTGCCTGCATTCCCCCCCCACCCCTTTTGACAAGCCTCCCTCACATTGTACAAAAGCAGCTAAAAACCAGAGTTTGTAAAAGCTTGTTTAATTTAAATGGTGCTGAATATTGCTAGATTTTATGGGTCACTGAATATATTCATACAGTCAGCTTCGGTTTTTCCTCCAGCTGTCTTTTAATATAAGATAGATAACTAAACCTGAAACAGCCTGGAAACCCTTTGAACGTTAGTTCGTTTATTTATTTATTTATTTTAAAATTCAGCCCAATTTAATTTGGTTTGAGGACTGTAGCATAACACTTTTATGTGCGTGTGGTGTTTAACCGAGTAGGAGGCAACAAACAAAGGATTTTGCTTTTAAACAATTCCCTCTGGCAGGCACAATAAGAAGTTAGCAATTAAGAAAATAAAACAAAGCAATTCTGAACATTTATTGCAGTGGATTGGCAAGCCGTATAAAAATGGACATCGTGTACGAGAAGGAGAGGCAGAGCTTGGAGGTGGAGTCAAGAGAGAAATCAGCCTGGAGTCATTAGACTCCCACAAATAGTCTTAAGTCCAGCCATCTTGAATTCCTTTAATTCTAGAGCCAAGTTAGTGCTAACCATTAGTTGACTGAATTCTTGTGTGTAAGAATTAGCTTAATTGGAATTTAATGTGTGGTCCTGTTTCTTCGGTGTCTGACATTTAGATGGCAATGGTATCTACTTCTGAGATATGCATATAAAAAGAAGAAAAAAGTTATGATTAAAGAGAAAACTCCCAGAGAAATGCAACAACTCTGTTCTGAGATATATAAAGATGTGTGTGATGTGTTGTTTGACAAAGACTAGTAGCCACCATCCTGAACCTACAAAAGAAGTGAGTCAATGTGGAATCCTTCCACTGATCCTATAGCCACCTTCTATCTTTTCCAGAACTATCTCCATTTAGTAGCCATTTATCCAGATTGTTTCACCTGGGAAGGTGAGACAGAGAGGTCCAATCATTGCCTCATCTTAGACCACCTGCTCTTAAATGGTATCATTTCATTGAATAGAATTATAAAGAGAATCTGTACAAGCGATGCAGTGGCCTAGATGGGAAGATGTTTACCTCACACTTAGGAGGCTGAGAGTTCAATCCTAGGCAGCAACAAATGTTTCTCTATCAGAGTAAATATCTGCTGTGAACTCTGCATAGGCATCAGGAAGGGCATCCAGCCAGTAAACACTCAGCTCCACTCAGTCTCCCCAACACATCCTGGACATAATCCTGGACATAATCCTGGACACATCTCCGACACATCTTGGACAGTCTCCCCTCACATCCTGGACATAAATTGTTTCAACTTCTACCCTCAAAAAGACGCTATGGGGCATTGCACACCAAAACAACAAGGACAGTTATTTTCCTGAATGCCATCACTCTGCTTAACAATTAATTCCCACAACACTGTCAAATAGTTTACTAAGACTGTATTACACTTATTACTATAACCTGTTTGTATCTTTCAATTATATTGTTTTTATTTGTTTCGTAGTACGATTTGATAACTTATTAGTAACCTTGACTATCACTAAGTGGTGTATCTTTTTATTCTCGATGAATGTATTTTATTCTCCTTATGTACACAGAGAGCATATGCACCAAAGACAAATTCCTTGTGTGTCCAATCACACTTGGCCAATAAAGAATTCTCTTCTCTTCTCTTCTCTTCTCTTCTCTTCTCTTCTCTTCTCTTCTCTTCTCTTCTCTTCTCTTCTCTTCTCTCCTCTCCTCTCCTCTCCTCTCCTCTCCTCTCCTCTCCTCTCCTCTCCTCTTCTCTTCAAAAGAGAGACATCTATATCATTTTATTTGTTCTATATTCATTCTGTATTTTTTCTCTTGCACTCTCTACACACACAGAGAGACACACCTATAAGATAGTATGAAAAATGAAACTTTATGACACCCTGTACTGAAAGCACTAATGATGATTGATATCCCTACCAAATTATTGCTTCAGAAAATTATCCAACTGCTGTACATTTGACTGACTTTAAATCTATTACAACATACACACTTAAGGATATTTTAGCAGGTGTATAGTGAATTCGGTATGTCTCTCCTCAGATATCAAATCTATTAAAATTAATGGGATTTATTCTCAGGTACGGTTATATAGGATAGCGGACTTAATTTCCAAGTATATTGGAACTTCAACTGCATACCTTTATTATCTGACATTACATACACCTGAATTTGCATGAATTTACACCGGTGCCAATAAACATTTCATCCCCTTCTAATTTGACTTCTATGTCTGGAGGAGCTGAATGCAAAACAGGGTAAATCCCTTGGAGTTTTGATAGGAGGTGATCCATTTGCGTCATCTTCCTAAGATGATGAGGATGTGCAGGGGATTAGTAAGTAAGATTTATGAAGACAGATTGAAAGAATGGTGTATATTTAATGTTGAGAAGATAAATTTGAATGGGCATATGGCACCTGAAAGGATGTCACAGGTGGGAAGGTCAAAAAAAGTCAAGAAGATCCATCCTTTGTCATTCTAGAGGTCAGGATAAGCAATCTGAGATAATAAGAGTTCTGGTGGCCCAGTGGTTAGAATGCAATTGTCATCTTTTGAAGCCATATTAGCAATGGAAGCTTCCACGCTGCAACTTTCTTGTGTGTGGGAAAGTAGGAGGGGGGATTTGGTAGAGGGAATGTAATTAGACCAGGGGTCTGCAACCTTAAACACTCAAAGAACCATTTGGACCTGTTTCCCACAGAAAAGAAAACACCGGGAGCCACAAAACCCTTCCCGTGCCTGACTATTTCTTGAGCAGCCACAAAACTAGCATATGTAGTTGAATTAAATATTATTTTCTCTTCTGAAACTTTTCTTTTCTTGGATTTATCCATGGTTGGCCTATCAGGAGTTGAAAAGCTTAATAAATCACGTGCCAGCAAGTGTCGCACATTGGTAGCTGTGAGTGATATTTTGAGTGACAGGGAGCCGCAGCAGAGGGGTGAAAGAGCCACATGTGGCTCCAGAGCAGCAAGTTGCTGACTCCTGAGTAAGACAAAATAGCATTCTTCCTTTTGGTCAAAGTCATGACAGTCCTGCATCTGGAGAAGGAGAGGTTGGGATGATGTCTCGAGATGGGATGGACCATGTGATGGACTGATGGGTGCAGGGGATGGATTTGGGAATTTTGATATACTGAGGAAAACCTGGAACTCTCAGATTCGGGTTTTCCCAGGTGTGCCGGTATACCTACTCTAATAAATGGAACTTTGAGAAAATGCTTGTCTCTGAGGTTTTAATTGGACTTGGGGTTTTCTGGAACTCTGACAGCAGTACTGCAGGTTACTTCTGCTGACTGCCGGCTGCCTGCAATTTGGCAGTTCTAATCTCATCAGGCTCAAGGTTGACTCAGCCTTCCATCGCTCCAAGGTGGGTAAAATGAGGACCCAGGTTGTTGGGGGCAAGATGCTGACTCTATAAACCACTTAGAGAGGGCTGTAAAAGCACCGTGAAGCGGTATATAAGTCCTTAGACAATTGCAATTGCAATTGCATTGCTATTGCAATAAGCAATGAATTGTATCCAAGCCGATTTCAGGTGAATGTTAGGACAGAGTTCCTATCTGTTTAACAGTGGTACCCATTCCTAGAGATTCTCCTTCCTTGGATCTGTTCAGGCAGAGACTGGACAGCCGCGTGTCATGCATGGTTTAATTTCAGATGTTGAATTTGAAGATCAAAATACTCCCTTGCCATTTTAGCACCGTCTTCTAGACTATGCAATTCCTCTGTTGGAAAACATGCATGAATAATATAGTGCCCTGCAATGCAGTTTCCCATTTTATACACTGCAGATGCTGATCATCTCGTAGGATAATTGCGTCCTGCTTTTTTTTTCTATCATCAGTGAAAGAATCTCCATAGTTTTTTCAAAGAGTGGATATGGGGGTCTAGGACTCCTGTTGAAGACACAAAGATTGCAGCCAGCGAGAAAATTAAGAGCTTCAACCATGTGAAATTAGGAAGGATTCACAGACACTTTTTTTTTTTAAAATTTGATTTATATGCCGCCCTTCTCCGGAGACTCAGGGCGGCTTACAATGCATTAAGCAATAGCCTTCATACTTTTGTATATTTTATACAAAGTCAGCTTATTGCCCCCACAACTGGGTCCTCAATTTACCTACCTTAGAAAGGATGGAAGGCTGAGTCAACCTTGAGCCTTGGAGAGATTCGAACCAGCAGAAATTGCAGGCAGCTGTGTTAATAACAGGGTGCACTAAACCACTGTACTATCAAGGCTCTTTGATTTGTAAGCACCCTTGTAGCCAGCAAAAAATATTGGAAGAGGTGAGCACCAGTGAAACTTCTGCTATTATTATTGTTGTCGCTGAATAAGCTTCGTAATAACAACATGGGATCTGTGAACTCCTTAAATTCCCTTTGTCTTGTCACCATTCGAAGCAAAATAACAATATGTTGAATTCCATGAATGCTTTGGAGATATGCACAATCGTGGGGGTTTTTGTGTTTTTTTGTTGTTGTTGTTTTTCAAATACGGTGATGTTGATAGTCTTACTACTACTCTTGTCTCCTTCCACAGACATAATCTGGGCAGCAGAGAGCAATGTACATATCAATAATGCTACTTAGTAAGCAAACATCTCCCAGTTCCTATGCAGTCTGCAGTGTGAATTCTCATGCTGTTTCCCTCAATGCTACCACCAACAGGCAGATGGGTTAGAACTGATACCAGCTGTCTAGTGCCATTAGGCACTAAAGGGAAGTGTATGCTACATCTCACATGCAAGACAATGAAGGATGACACAGGAGCCCGGAGGAGGACTTAATGTTAACTGAAAGGGTGCAATTTCTATATGCATCCCCCCACCCCCCACCCCCCGAGGTGCTTGCCATTCACACACTGGGACTGTAAAACAGATTTGTCCCTATTAATGTGGTTATAGATGTTTCTTTAAAGGACTGGGTTAATTTGTATTTATGTAAATATCTGGAGTGCATTACTGTATTAATGTTGGTAATTGGGTGCAGAGCTACAGCAAGGATATTTTCTTCATTGACTTTTTAGCATTAAATACCCTTCTAAAGAAACAGCAGGACAAAACATGCCTTTCAAATAAATTCAAAGAGACTTTCTTTTCCGTCTGATTTTTTTCCCTCCCTCCACCTGAGGAACGTTGCTTCATCTCTATCTTCAAAGGTTGCTGAGACTTCATTTACAATAGCCTGAGGTTATGGTAGCAAAACAAAAGACTTCTCAGTGTTGTATCCTTGAAGAAGGTTTTATATATTTATTTTAAGAAGCCACCCCACCAAATCGCTCCAAATGAGAATCTTTGGCTTGATCTTTCTTGGATGGAAATGAAGGTGGGGGAAGGCTGAAAGATTTTCTGAGTTGGAAAGAATTCACTGTGCAAAAATCGGGATCTGAAAGAGAGCGGTTGGGAAGGGAAATAAAATCTTGGCGCTAAAGACGAGAAAGGAACACCAGAAAAAAAACTACGGGTTGGCCCATGTTTTAAAAAAGCAAAGAAGTGAAGTTCCCAGCTACAGAGGACTTGTCAGTTACAAGGATAATGAATCCAACTGGAAGATAAATGCCTCATCCAGAAGAAGCTGGCTGAAATTTCGATACACGAGGCTGTATGTTCATGAAAGCTTTGTCTGTAATGATAACACAGCTGTTACTTCTCAAAAAAAAAAAAAAAAAAAAACCCCGAGCTACCTTACCTTTAGTAAGCAATTTGTCTTCTTGACTCAATGTGTTATCCTTTTAAGTGACATTTTTTTCAGAGTGGGGGGGCCTGATCTGCAGGTTGAATTGCAGAAATTTGACAGCAAATGGCAAACGACTGACTAAAATGGTCTTAAGTGCTGTTAAAAAAAAAAAAGATGGGCTGAACCAGAGGCACATGTATGCGCCCTGACACATGAACACATATTCACATACCAAGATATAGTGGTATGGGTGGGTTGTGCCCCAGGGTGGGATTGAAAAACTTTAGCAACTGGTTCTCTGCCTGGTTGCTGGATGGGCGTGGCCATGGTGGGCGTGGCCTAGTCAGCTTCCTGCACTATGGCAGGGGTGGTGTTTTCACCCTCCCCAGGCTCCGGAGGCTGTCCTTGAGCCTCCTGGAGGGCAAAAACGGCCTCCCCTGGGCTCCAGAGGCCGCAGGCCCTCTGGAGGCCGGAAACGGGCCCATTTCCAGACTTCCGGTACTTCCGGTAGGCCTGGTTTTCACCCTCCCAGAGCCTCTGCACTTATCTGGCATCCAAAACGGGTTGCGTAGGGACTCCGGGGTGTGTGGAATCAGCCAGTCCTTGCAACTACCAGTTTGGCGAACCAGATTAAAATTAGCATCCAATTCATCTGAATTGGTCCGAACCGGCTGAATCCCATCCCTGGTTGTGCTTTAGAGTAAGCTGAGGATGTGAATGCAAATCTTTTTTTTTCTTTTCCTGGAGATGAAAGAAGATACCAAGAAGAAGTCCAAATCTATCCAAGTCACAAATAAACAATTGCAAAACTGGCTTTCAGTTTGAAGGCTCCTTGGAGATGGATTCCTGGGTGGATCTAATCATAGATTAGTCGGACAAATCTAATTTCATTCTGTTGTCCCCCCCCCTCTCTCTTTCTCTCCCCCCCCCCAAGCTTCTTCATTGTTCCCCATGGAAATGTGTCTGCATTTTTGTGCTTATTTCTCCTAATAGACACATTCTATATGCATTCTCTCCAACATGCATTGTTTCTGTTTCTAACAAGCAATATTTCACAATACAGGGCTTTTTTTTTAATTTTATTAACTAATGCAACATTGCTTGGTGTGCAGTTCCCTCTGTTGTCTGCATCTTGTAAGCATGTAATTGGCATTTCAGCATTTGGAGAGAGAAGGAGGAGAGAAAAAAAGTATAATTATCACATAGCTGTGTTTCAATGCTCATATTGGTTTGAAAGTGCAAATGAGGTAAGACTGAATAATTCTTTTTTCATCCCTAGCCATTGTGTGATTTTTTTCCTTTGGGAATATCCTTTATCCCTCTTTGCCAAGCAGCGAAACTGGTCAGGATCAACTATAAAATAATCAGGGGTAATCCAAGATAATTCAGGAACTGTCTCATCCCAGTGGAATTGGTCTGCCCCCACCCATGCCAGCAGAGGACACCCTTGGTTCCAGGGGTGACCTTCAAAAATTTTAGCAAGGGATTCTCTGCCTTGCGGTTGCTGGGCGAGCGTGGCCATGTTGGGCATGTCCTAGTTGGCCTCCTGAACCTCAGCGGGGGAGTGTTTGCCCTCCCCAGGCTCTGAAGCAGTGGTGGGTTCCTCTCGGTTCAGTCCGGTTTGGCCGAGCCGATAGCGGTGACGATATGACGTCACCGAACTGGTTCTCCCACCCCCGCCCTAGGGGGCACTGCTCATCTCTGTTTCAAAGCCGAAGAGCCAGCGCTGTCCGAAGGCGTCTCTGTGGTCATGTGGCCGGCATGACTCAATGCCAAAGGCGCACGGAACGCTGTTCCCTTCCCACCAAAGGTGGTCCCTATTTTTCTACTTGCATTTTTTATGTGCTTTCGAACTGCTAGGTTGGCAGAAGCTGGGACAAGTAATGGGAGCTCACCCCGTTACGCGGCACTAGGGATTCGAACCGCTGAACTGCCTACCTTTTGATCGACAAGCTCAGCGTCTTAGCCACTGAGCCACTCTTAATTAAATATAATTAGATACTAAGACTACCTTTATTGCAAGTTTAGGGTAATAGATTCTTGGATGTCTGAAAATTCCCAACACCCCCCTCCCTTCCAAAAACTTGTTTTTTAGTCGAATGAAAACTCTCAATGCGTTTTATTAAGAACATGTCTTTGTTAATTAAGAAAAGCTCTCAAAAATACTTGTGTACAGGCTGTCTTAATCAATGCATCACAAAGCTTCAGATATGAGCTCCGCATCGAAGATGATTCTATTCTGTGCTCCCTATTTTGTTACTAATTAAGAAACTCACAGCTTAAATATCTAATCAATTTTGATTTTGGGAAGTGCCTGCAAGGATATATCATGATTAGGTCAGAACAGGGGCTGATTATTAGGAGTGGATGATACAGCCTACATCAGATCCATGTCAGTATCACAGATATTATATTTCCCTTTCCTCTTCCTTCCTTCCTCCCTCCCTCCCTTTCTTTTCATCAAGACCCTTCTTTCCTTCTTTCCTTCCTTCCTTCCTTCCTCCCTCCCTCCCTCCCTCCCTCCCTCCCTCTCTTCTCTCCCTCCATTCTCATTAAGACCCTTCCTTCCTTCCTTCCTCCCTCCCTTTCTTATCATTAAGACCCTTCCTTTCTTCCTTCCTTCCTTCCTTCCTTCCTTCCTTCCTTCCTTCCTTCCTCCCTCCCCCCTTCCTTCCTTCCTCCCTCCCTCCCTTTCTTCTCATTAAGACCCTTCTTTCTTCCTTCCTCCCTCCCTCCCTCCTCTCCCTCCATTCTCATTAAGACCCTCCCTCCCTCCCTCCCTCCCTTCCTTCCTCCCTCCCTCCCTCCCTCCCTCCCTCCCTCCCTCCCTCCCTTCCTTCCTTCCTTCCTTCCTTCCTTCCTTCCTTCCTTCCTTCCTCCCTTCCTCCCTCCCACCCTTTCTGTGCCACTGAATTTATGATTTTCTAACCTTTTTTTCTTTTAATGTAAGTTTACAATTGAAAAGAAAAGCAAGCAAAAATAAACAGGACATTTTTCCCCCTCGGTTTTTTTCCCCCCTTATTCATATATTCTCCTCCCCCTGCATACGCCTGAACACGTTTTTTTTAAACCCACTATTTTTATAAAAGCAATAGAAACATTTGACATATTAAATTAAACTAAACATACTTCCATGCAGGAGGGCTCTTTTCCGTTTTTTTTCCTCAAAAAAAAATAAAAAAATCCCCATAAACATATTTCATCAGTAAAGTGGCAGCTGAAGAGATGCAGATGGTAAGATTATAGATACAGATAAAATATTTGTTCTGGTTGAGATTAAATACATTTTTCACAAGAGGATTTAAAATCAGAGCGGGAAAGAACAGATGAGGAGAGGCTAAGAGCTGACACCACTCCAGAAACTCAAAAGATAATTCTAAATTTTGCTTCTGTCATTTTGAAGACGTTTGAACAGGCATATTGGGTGGAGGGAGGCACTCTCACAACTAAAATGCCAAATGCATTGTCAGCTAGAGAATACTGCAACAAACTGTTTATTTATCACTTCTTATAAAAATACATATATCCAATATTTCTCCGGAAATAGATCACCGAAATTTGCTTCTGCTAGCTTTGCTCTAAATGGATCTGTGCAATTTTTTAATAAGAACAAAATTTGAGATTTGATGCCCACATTTTCTTAGAAAAGTTAAGTTAGGTTTTCATGTTTTTTTAAAAAAACAGTGAGTATTGGTGAATGATTTAGCCAAAAGTGGATCGATTTAAATGAAATCATCTTCTGAAGCTTCTATTCTCCCTTTTTTGAAGACAATCTACTGTAATCATGAAAACATATTCCGTTAAAAGTGGGAGGACCGAGTAGTGGAAATTTTGAGTAGTTCGGAAAACCGGCAAATACCACTTCTGGCTGGCCCCAGAGTGGGGTGGGAATGGAGATTTTGCAATATTCTGCCCCTGGAGTGGGGTGGGAATGGAGATTTTGCAGTATCCTTCCCCTGGAGTGGAGAGGGAATGGAGATTTTGCAGCATCCTTCCCCTGGAGTGGGGTGGGAATGGAGATTTTGCAGCATCCTTCCCCTGGAGTGGGGTGGGAATGGGGATTTTGCAGTATCCTTCCCCTGACAAACCCACCAAGCCACATCCACCAAGCCAAGCCCACAGAACCAGTAGTAAAAAAAATTGAATTCCACCACTGTCCCACAGCTGTTCTTAGAATTGTGGAGCTGGAAAGCTGCAATCATCATCTAGTTCAGGGGTCTCCTAACTTGGCAACTTAAAGACTTGGGGTACCTCAACTCCTAGAATTCCCATGTGGCTGGGAAATTCTGGGAGTTGAGGTCCCCCAGGTCTTAGTTGCCAAGCGGAGACCCCCTAGTCCCTTGAAATATTCAGGAACAAAAACATGCGCAAGAAATGACTTTCTAAACTCACCTTAAAACACTCCAGAAATACGAAAACTACAGCTTCCCACAATCTAATAATATCTCCTAGAAGTTATGCAAGAAGAATCAAGGCACGTATTATCGTAGACAGAAAGTGTTCTCTAAGGTTTGTTAAATAAGCGAGCCTCGGTGTGTAATGTGTGATAAGTAGCTAGCTTTGAAAAGAGTTTGAGCTGCTCTATGATCATATTTGACAAGACATCATGGCACCAGAATTTGAGACTGCTCATGTCAAGGGTTTTGCTTTGAAATTAGTCTTAAGTTTTTATTGGGCTCCCTCCGCCTTCTGCCGAATAGGAAGATCAAGATGGGAAAACGCTGATGTTTTGGTATGAAAGCAGTGCCTTTGAAGGAGGACTAACATTAGGATATGCCTTTCAGTTTGCGAAATTTGCACATTCATTAAAATAATGAGCTTCTCAAAATAAGATACAGTAGCTCTCTCTTCCAACTGCAATGTTAACAAATAGGGGAAAATGGGATCCTCTTATCTTTGGCTGCATTATTGTGAGAATCGTTTTAAGTTATTAAACTAAAGAGAACATCGTTCAGATAATTCAGCCTGCTTGTGTGTCTGTGATAAGCTAGTTGAATTTTGTTTTGATGCTAAAATAGTTTTGGGGCTGTCCGCAAATTTGCCATTTCCTTAGATGATATTTTGCATAACACAGAACTACAGATTGATTTTGGTGGTACTGCTTCCTAGCATGTTAAAGTTCAGGTTTTAAAGTTCAAATACGATGGGCAAATAGGTGAAAAAAAATGGTGGAAGTTGACAGATAAAGACATGGTCTCTCTCTTTCTTTCAGTCCGAGTTTAACACGTGCATAACTTCTACTTCATCACTTATCTTTTATTGAATTCTATCTTTCTTCATCAACCAGTCGTGTACCTTACCAACATTTTTCTCTTCTGTTCTGACTTTGTTGGAATCATTTATGAATATTGCCAACATATTTTTCCCTCTCTTGTCTTTCTCTCAGACAGATTCTCTTGGCTGCTATTCCTCATTAGAACATCTTTCTTACACCCAGATCCAATACTTTGTCTCCATTGTGTTTTTAATGAAGGAGGGGATAAAGTGCTACTTTGGTAATTCAAATTATTTTGATATCCAAAATTACTAAAAAAAAAAAAAAAAAAAGATGAGGCTTTAATGGCCTAATTTATAAACAAGTAGACAATGAGACTTTGAGTAGTTCATTTACTAAGCCATCAGCTGAGTACTATAGATTATTGGAGAATTAAGTCTTTATAAATTTGGATGTAAATTAGCCTAGTTCACACCAGCCGGAATCATTTGCAGCATAATTATTTATCAGATTTCACACTCACCAAATCTGGTGAGAGCGGTTTTAACAGGAAAACAAATTTTGGACTGTCTTTTAAAACAAAATGCCTCTTTCAAATACATTGCAGTAGGATGAAACTTTTTATTTGCTAATATTTTAACAAATGAAACTGTGGAACGGAAGAGTCTGAGGGAACAAAATGTTAGTCTGTCATTTAAGTAGAGGATTTAGCCGTTTGAAGATCTGGGTTTGGTTCAGCCATATTGGGGAATTAACTGTGCATGTTAAATTTGATTAGAGGCTGTCAGTGAAACTGTCATCCATTTTGATATTCCAAATCATCATCATCAGCAGCAACAACAACAAGATCAAGTTTTGCATCATTCCTCATATTTATTAGGCAGTAGATATAAGCCGTGTACACATTCCTTAGAATAGATTGCAATCACTGTGTCACTCTGGTTTGAACAATATTCAAAGCATTTTTCCCTGATCTAAACCTTTGTCAGATATATTGAGCCTCCATTGTCCTCCATATTCGGTAGGACAGCAGTCCCCAACCATTGCAGCTTGGTGGCCCAGCAGGAGGTGACAGGGGAACCAGGCCATGTGAGCGGTGAGCCAGTGCACATGTGTGCATGGGGCAGCTCAACTTACACAAGTTCAGTTGTATGCCTGTGTATACATGTTGTTGTGGCCTGCTGGTGGCCAGCAGAGCTGGCAGCAGAGTCAGAAAGTGAGGAGGATGGGGAGGAACATGGGCCAGTCCTAGGGGCTGGGGAAAGCTTGGACGAGGGCTCTGTATCGGAGGCAGAGAGGGAGATAGACAGCAGTGAGGCAGAGGAACAGCTGGAGCCTGTTCCCAATGTGCACATGTGCAGAGTTGCCAGAAGACAAGAACAACTAAGAAAGCAGGGTTGACTTGGGAGTAAAGCCACACCTTGGAGGTGATAGGAAACAAAAGAGGAGTGAACGGGGAGTGGGCTTTTCCAGGAAACAATTCATTCGTTCGTTCTGTGACTCTCAGAGACTCTGTGCCAAGTTTTGCCTTGTACTGCCTTTGGAAACTAATTACATGGCAGCCTTCCAAGCGAGATAAGGTCTGTGTTGATAAATATTCCTTTGAAAAACTGTTTGGACAGGCCTTGCTGACTGTGAATGAAAGGAATTCACAGTCGTGTAAATAAAAGAGGTTTTGCCGGGACCAAGACTCTGCTTCCTGCTTTTTAAGGGAGCCTAGGTCAGAACACGTGCATCAGCCCGCTGCTCACACAAGTTGAGCTGCATGTGTGCCCGTGTGTGCTGGCCTACCTCTCATGTGGCCCGATTGTGAATAGACTGCGACCTGGTGGTTGGGGACCCCTATGCTAGGAGATCTGGAAGTTGATATTTCTAGTGTCTCAAGCAGAGGGAGAAGCTGCTTCGGATATACCATCTAAGGATCTTTACCCAGTGCCTATAAATCAGTATTTCCCAGTCTTGGCAATTTTAAGCTATGTGTTTTTCAATTTCTAGAATTCCCTGGCCAGGATGCTGGCCAGGGAATTCTGGATAGTTGAAATCCGTACTTCTTTTAAATGTCAAGGTTGCAACTCCCTGCTACAGACAGTTGTTGGAAAAATTTCAAGAGCCCTGTCTAAGGAATGATGTTTCCAGATTAATGACTTCTTGCCATTTTTAACATGAGCAACAATGCAGTGACAGGGCTACTCTTTCTCTAAGAGCTGAATCCTGAACATAAGCTTTTCCCCCTTATGTTAAATATCAAGGAAAGGTTATCAAACGAAGCCACATAATCGCAGGACAAAGGTTCAATTGAAGCAGTGCTTCACTAAACAAAGTGCAACAACTGGCCAATGATTCTTAGATCACAAAATCATAACATACAATCCAATTTGCAATTCATTCCCAAAGGGTTATGGCTCCAAAAATGGACGCAACGGAGGATTTAATTCAAGCAACCTGGGATTTTGCAACACAGCTGTTTCCTTGCTTTTCTGTAGGGATTTAGATCACTTTACAGTAAAGGCTGCAGATGCTTTTTTGCTGGCTTCAGTCCTGAAGTCTGTGTTTCCATCAAAGCTTTCAGTGCTTTGCTCAAATTAGCTTATTTCAGAAATGTTAGCCTCAGCATCTCCATTAAAGCCTTTTAGCAGAAGATTTCCTTTGAATAAGACAGGAAAAGATCGAGTCTGAAGGAGCCAAAGTTCCTCAGGGGAATTCAGGAAAAGGAAACGCAGGATTCACGAGCCATCCTTGCAAGGGAAAGAAGGAACTAGAGAGGAAACCATTCTAAGTGAAGGAAAAGATCAAGCAAGGAAACAAGAAGACAAAGGACACGTCGAGTTGACATGAAGTGGTCTCCACATGGGTCAGGAGATAGTCATGAAAAGCAATTGGAATAAGAAGAAGTCTTTACACAGGATAATTCAGGCTACTTATATATTTATGGAGGGTACAGGGTTTACTCTTAACATGTAGATCATGTCCTACTGATAGGATAGGATAGGATAGGATAGGATAGGATAGGATAGGATAGGATAGGATAGGATAGGGTAGGGTAGGGTAGGGTAGGGTAGGGTAGGGTAGGGTAGGGTAGGGTAGGGTAGGGTAGGGTAGGGTAGGGTAGAGTAGAATAGAATAGAATAGAATAGAATAGAATAGAATAGAATAGAATAGAATAGAATAGAATAGAATAGAATAGAATAGAATAGAATAGAATAGAATAGAATAGAATAGAATAGAATAACAGAGTTGGAGGGGATCTTGGAGGTCTTCTAGTCCAATCTGCTTAGGCAGGAAACCCTACACCACTTCATACAAAAGGTTATCCAACATCTTCTTAAAAACTTCCAGTGTTGGAGCATTCACAACTTCTGGAGGCAAGTTGTTCCACTGATGAATTGTTCTAACTGTCAGAAAATTTATCCTTAGTTCTAAATTGCTTCTCACCTTGATTAGTTTCCACCCATTGCTTCTTGTCCTGCCCTCAGGTGCTTTGGAGAATAGCTTGACTCCCTCTTTTTTGAAGCAGCCCCTGAGATATTGGAAGACTGCTATCATGTCTCCCCTAGTCCTTCTTTTCATCAAACTAGACATACCCCATTCCAGCAACTGTTCTTTGTATGTTTTAGACTCCAGTCCCCTAATCATCTTTGTTGCTCTTCTTTGCACTCTTTCTAGAGTCTCAACATCTTTTTTACATCATGGTGACCAAAACTGGATGCAATATTCCAAGTGTGGGCTTACCAAGGCATTATAAAGTGGTGTTAATTCTTCACGTGATATTGATTCTATCCCTCTGTTTATGCAGCCCAAAACTGTGTTGGCTTTTTTGGCAGTTGCTGCACATTGCTGGCTCATATTTAAATGAGCCAGCAGTGTCCAATTTTGGGGATCTTTAATGGAATTAAGCCAACATGGAGGGTGTAGCTTAGTGGTCTAATTCTATCTTTTAGAGGTGCAAATTATACCTGATTTGTCCAAACATGACCGAGATAGCACACATTCTGGTGAGAGAGAAGTTCCCTGAGAATGGGCTCCAGCACAAGTCCAAAAGCTCAGAAGACTAAATCTTTGGTCATGAAGTTCACCGACCAACCTAGTCAGACCTAACTCTGCAACATTATCCTGAGATACATATATATATATATATTGCTTCGTTCGTTCATGAGATTGATGTGCATTTTTTGCAATCAACCAGGGACCTACAACCAGGGACAATCTCCGTAGGAGGTGCAGATAGTACTGTTTACATGGGAGAGAAGTTACTTCATTCGAAGGGGGGAAAAATGATCCCCCTCTAGTTTGTGGAAGGCTGAATTTGATGTTTCTGTCCTTAGCAAGGAGATGTGACATATCTCTCTTGGTCAGGAAGTGATAGAATGTAGATCACGATGCAAAAAAAAACACATTTTTATATTTGCATCAGACATTAGCAAGCAAGTATGTAAAGGTGGCATTTACCGTATTTTTCGGAATATAAGACGCACCTTTTTCCCCCAAAAAAGATGGTGAAAATCTGGGTGCGTTTTATACTCTGAATGTAGCCTCGCCCAGCTTCTCAAATGGAGGTTTCAGAGGCTGAAAAAAGCATCAGAAACGAAGCTTCAGAAAAGAAGCCCCCAAACAGAGCTTCAGAAAAAAAAGCCCCCAAACAGAGCTTCAGAGGCTTCTTTTCTGAAGCTGTTTCGGAGGCTTTCAGAGGCAGGAAAAATAGCAAAAAAAAAAAAAAAAAAAGCAAGGCACAGAGCTCACAACCAAGGAACCTGTTGTTAAAATTCACCTCTGGGAACAGCTGATTGGGGATATTCCGGGAGGTCAATCCACCTGCCAATCAGCTTTTTTCTTATTTTCCTCCCCAAAATCTAAGGTGCATTTTATACTCTGGTGTGTCTTATACTCCGAAAAATATGGTATGTTAGAAAAGCCACGGTGCTTGGCCATCATTTTGATCTTGATTAACTACATACATTCATGTAAACATCTGTGAATATATTGTAATGGTGATTGCAGATGCAAATGTGTATCTGTATATTTGTCTCTGGCTTGACGTACTGCAAAACCTTGCCAATATAAACCAAAACGTGAAATAACCTGCATGATTTATTTTAAAGCTAGATTTTCATAACCCAATTCTTCCAATACGTTTTGTTTGTTTTATTTGGTGTGTTTTTTTATGAGACAGTTGATTTGTCCCTTCATTTCTACTTCCCACATACAAATAATCCAGCGTAATTATTGTAATCAGTTTACATGCTGTAATCACATTAGTGGAGATGATTGTAATATATAGACATCACCTGGACTTGTATTTGTTTTAATAGGGGGGGAATCAATTCTCCATTGAGCGCAACTGTGCACCGATTATGTATTCAAATGATCAGATATTAGGTTGCTTTTGATTAAATTAACCATTTGGGAGTTGGTTTTCTTTAGATTAATAACCCATTGCAGTTAAGAGAGATGTAGATTATACACTCATCCTTCTCCCCATGCCTTTCAGATGCATTGGGACTGCAAGTTCTTACATTCTCGGAATTGACATTGTCTGGTGTTGTGGCCCGCCAGGGACCAGGGTATCTGGAAGCAGATTCGGACAGTGAGGAGGTTAGGGAGGAACATTGGCCAGTCCTGGAGTCTGGGGAAGGCTCTGATGAGGGCTCTGCATCGGAGGCAGAGAGGGGGCCAGGGCTGTCTGACAGTTGTCAACTGCCTTCAGAGTCAGACATCAGTGGGGCAGAAGAACAGATGGATCCTGTTCCCAGTGTGCACATGCACAGAGCTGCCAGATGAAGGGAACAGCTAAGGAACAAGGGTCAACTCAGGAGTAAAGCCACAGGTGGACAGTGAATGGCCCCTCCCATAGGGAATATAGAGGAGCGAAGGGGAGAGGAGTTTGCAGGAGACAATTAGTTGATTTGAGTGAAGATCCAGTCTTGCATTCTTGCCAAGTATTGTCTGTTACAGTGTGGAGTCTGAAAGATATCGGCCTGGCCACTCTCCAAGCCTGATAAAGGTTGGTAATTGTGAACTATCTTGAAAGACTGTGGGAGAGGAAAGACTTTGCTGGAGAGGAATTCACTGTAAATTAAATAAAAGGGCTTTATCAGGACTTGGCTTCATGCTGTTGGGGAAGCCTAGGTAAGAACATCTGAATCCCTTGGGTGAAACTTCATGTTCTTAGCTAGGGAGACTCACAGGTGAAGCTTTTAGCAGCCAAGATAAATCCTGCCTCACCTGGGTCTCCAAAATTAATATTGATGTAGTAGCAAGCACTTTGGTTCCCCAGGACAGATTCAAACTCAAAACACTGGCATCTCTGGCAGAAAACTTAACTCTGTCAGAAAGAAAGCATTCATTCTCTCTAGAGCTGTGATGGCGAACCTATGGCATGTATGCCACAGGTGACACGCGGAGCCATATTGGTGGGCACATGAGTGTTGCTCTGTAGTTCAGCTCCGGCACACATATGCATGCTGGCCAGCTGATTTTCAGGCCTTCTGGTCCCACCGGAAGTCAGCAAACAGGCCATTTCCAGCCTCCTGAGGGCCTCTGGGCCATTTTTGCCCTCCCCAGGCTCCTAGAAAGGCTCTGGAGCCTGGGGAGGGTGAAAAATGGGCCTACCGGGCCCACTGTGCCATCACGTGCCAAAAGCGGGGGGGGGTGTCGTGCACACATGCAGGGCAGGGTGCATTAAATTATGGGTGTGTGTACACAGGTGCGCGTTCCCCCGTGCTCCCCCCTGCTTTTGCCACGCAAAAGTTAGCCATCACTGCTCTAGAGGAACGAACCATAGAGAGCGAGTTTCTCCAACTCCATTGCTTCAGTAGTACTGGGTGTTCTAACCCATTGCATAGCCGTTCGGTCCGGTGTCGGTGTGACATGTTGAAACATGGATTGAAAAGGTCTTCTCCTGCTTTTATTCCTTTATGCTTGTTTTCTCTATGAAAGCAGCGAAGTTAGAGTGATGAGAAATTGCTATCCTTGCTTTGATTTAGAGGCTGGCCCAGATGACACCAAGCTCTTGCAGATGGGACCCATGGGGAAAACAGAGTCATGGCTTGTAATAAGGCAACATAGAACAGGAGACAGTATCTGGAGAATCAGATCCTTAACAAAGGTGCTCCAAAGCTCAGTTTTTAAAGAACTTTAGGATTTCAGAAGTCTGGTTTCTGTGTTCTCCATAATCTTGTATAGCCAAAGAACAGGATAAATTGTTGAGGACAGTGGTCTCAAAATAACTTGTCTCAAAATAGACCAGATCAGGTCTAACAAACTTGTTGTTTGTTGTTAGTTGCAAAGTGGTGTCCGGCCCATTGCAACCCCATAGACAACGTTCCTCCAGGCCTTCCTGTCCTCTACCATCCTCTGGAGTCCATTTAAACACACACCAACTGCTTCAGTGACTTCCATCCAGCCACCTCGTTCTCTGTCGTCCCCTTCTTCTTTTGCCCTCAATCGTTTCCAGCATTAGGCTCTTCTCCAGCGAGTCCTTCCTTCTCATTAGGTGGCCAAAGTATTTGAGTTTCATCTTCAGGATCTTGCTTTCTAAAGAGCAGTCAGTCAGGGTTGATCTCCTCTAGAGATCACCAACTACTAAATACTAAAGTTGCCTATTGTTATTGGTACTGTCTTTGCTATCTTTTGCCACAGTCAATCATCATCATCATCATCATCATCATCATCATCATCATCATCATCATCATCTTAAAGCTTAGACATTAAGTGAGTAGTTGACCAGATTTCAATATAAAAATTCATTTATTTTGAGATAGCATCGAAACTTGACATTACCTTTTCGAAGAATATAGGCTCTAAGAACAAGACTGTAACAAAGTTTTGAAGTTGCTTTGGCGCTTTTGTTTGCGTACACAAGGGATGATGAAATGGCTTGCTATTAATAATGATTTTTTTTTTAAAGTCCCAGTGGGAATACAGGGATGATCTAACTGTGATTTTATTAAGTGGTAAATTACTTAACAAAAAGTAATGAACACAGTCTATCAAATAATCAATCCACGACATAAAAATGATTGGGGGTACAATAGTTGTCCGTCCAGCTCCTGACATAATTAAATCACCAACGGAATATACGTGCAAAATTAGATTGTGTATGCAAATCAAATTAATTTGTTTGGATTATTCAGGCTCAGAGTTCTTTAGTAAAGCAATAAACATCCCACCTTTACATAACGTTTACTTACCTCTGGTTTCAAAGCAAATAGAGAATATTTTTTTTAAAATTATAGAATAAATTTACATTTATATAAATATATAAATAATTTACATTATATAAATATATAAATAAATTTATATATATATATATATATATATATATATATATATATATATATATATTATTACTACCGTGTTTCCCCTGTCTTATATTTTTTTGAACCCTGAAATAAGCGCTTGGCCTTATTGCCATGCGCTCAAAAGCCCGATTGGGCTTATTATCAGGGGATGTCTTATTTTGGGGAAAACAGGGTAATATTAAGAAGAGATTGGATAACCGTTTGCCCGAAACTGTATAGTGCGGTGATGGCTAACCTTTTTGCCGTCATGTGCCAAAAGTGGGAGGACCACAGGAGGGTCGCGTGCGTGTGTGCCCACACCCATAATTCAATACGCCCTGCCCCCCGTGCATGCACACGTGACCCCCCCCCACGCTCCCCCCCACGCGATGGCCCAGTGGGCCTCATAGGCCTCCTTTTTGCCCTCCCCAGGCTCCAGAGGCTTTCTAGGAGCCTGGGGAGGGCGAAAACAACCTTCCCCATCCCCACAGAGGCCCACTGGAGGCTGGAAATGGCCCATTTCCCGACTTCTGGTGGGCCCAAAAGGCCCAAAAATCAACTGGCCAGCACATGCATGTGTGCTGGAGCTGAGCTAGGGCAACGCTCACATGCCCACAGATATGGCTCCACGTGCCACCTGTGGCACGCGTGCCATAGGTTCGCCATCACGGGCATAGTGTTTCCTGCCTGAGCAGGGGGTTGGACCAGAAGACTTCCAAGGTCTCTTCCAGCTCCGTTATTATTTTCTGTTATTCTGTTATCTTTCTTCTTCCTGTTCTTCATTCTTAGACAAAGCAATAGCAGCAAAGAAGCTAACGTGTTCTGGGACTTTAGCATTCAGATAGACAAGCGCCTGTCATAGACTTAACAATTGCAGATAAAGAAAGAGTCTGGATAGTAGATATGGAAGTACATGGAGACAGCAGAAGAGAAGAGAAAGAACTGTAATAAATCAAAACATACATATATAGTCAAAAGAAGTAGAATGACTGCGGCAAAGGAAAGCAAAAGAAAGAACCAATAGTGATAGGTGCTTTGGGTGAAATCTCAAAACATCTGGAGTACCACTTGAACATCATCGGCATTGACAAAATCACTATTAGTCAATTGCAAGAGGCAACTTTGCTTGGAACAGCTTACATTTTTATTGTTTTTTTTCAATATATTATGTATAATAATTATATATTATAATAATTATATATTATAATTATTTTATAATTTTTTACATTATAGGTTTTTCCCGAATGCCATCACTCTGCTTAACAACTAATTCCCACAACACTGTCAAATAATTTACTAAAACTGTATTACTATTATTCTTCTCTTCTTTACTGGTATCTATCTCTTCCCACTTATTACTATAACCATGTTGCTTGTATCTTTCAAATTACATTGTTTTTATTTGTTTCCTAGTACGATTTGATAGCTTATTAGTAACCTTGACTATCACTAAGTGTTGTATCTTTTTATTCTCGATGAATGTATTTTATTTTCCTTATATACGCTGAGAGCATATACACCAAAGACAAATTCCTTGTGTGTCCAATCACACTTGCTCAATAAAGAATTCTATTCTATTCTATTCTACATTCTGTGATGCTACCTTTAATATTATTAAACAACCACATCTGTTTATCCCAGGTCCTTGGGAAGGACTCAACTGGTGGAGAAAAATTCCAAATGCAGTCTAAACATCTGGATAACCGTGTGACCAATCATAATTTATATACTGCACAACTCTTGTTGACTATGGGAGGGTAGTTGTTAAAAGTTGCATTGTATACTGACTCTACAGGTAACAATTGTGGGAATGTATTAATTCTTGCATAAACCATAGACCATTGCAATACTTTGCCAAGCCAGTAACTTCAGATCTTGTCTCAAAGATGCTTGTTCAAAAGACAACTGGACTGTTTTTTACTTGAGGAGGAAGAAGATGATGATAACAGTCACAACTGATGAAGCTTCCTGGATGAGAAGCAAAACTTCTTCTTCCTCAAGGGGAAAAAAAAAACATTCCAGTTGCCTTTTGACACACCAACTTTGAGACAACCATGTCCTGGTTGGCTGAGAATCTCCATAAACTCCAGGTTTTCTTTTCTTAAACAGAATCCTTGGGCTTCAAAGCATTTAGTTCCCAAAGTGGAATCAATATTTGAATTGTCTTCTTTTACAGATGAAATTGCTTGACTTTCAGAAGGTTTGGAACCGATAGTGGCAGGTGCTCAATTTTGTGTCACGAGAAGGCCTTATTTATTTATTTTATTGATTCCATTTCAATAGCCACCCATCTCACACGAGTAACTTTGTGCGGCGAACAGTCATAAAACCATTAAAAACAATTACAAACTATAATGTCTTGTAGATTTAAGAAAATGGCACACGAAAAAGTAGTCGATGTAATTTAATTACTGGTACACTTCATCTCCCACTTAATTTAATTGTAGCTTTCATTACAGAACATCGAGGACGGAATTTTCCAAAGAGGAACATTTGCTGTCAACAAGTGATGTCAGATATCATTTTCAGACAGAAAGACAGGATATAAATCCAATAAATAATTAAGTAAATGCATATACCATACAAAATTTACACGCTGCCCCGGCTAACCTTGTATATAATTTATACTGAGCATTTCAACTTAGCTGGGAACTTTCTCATTCATCCCTGCTCTGAAATTCTGCCCTTGACTCACAACTTTGGTTTCAATATCTCTGAAAATATTCTTAGGGGATAGTTGTGTGAACGTAAAGCAAAGCAAAAAAAATTACTGCATCTAATAGAAGATTGGTGGAAAATGACAAATCATTCTTCCTTTAAATGCCCATGATTGTTTATCACCTTGATATTTATTAGTGAATTGAATCTTCCAGCATTAATCTCCCCCTACGCAGAGACCCACACGTACACAAACACACACACAAACACACACTTAGGCATATATGATTGGGAAGGGTTAGGAAATTAAGAATCATTAGTCAGAGAGTGAAATAAACAAAGAGTCCGATTTTTGCTTGAGATTTTTTCCCCCCGTTCAATTTTTGTTCCAATGCATCCTAGCATCTGAAATATAAATATGTATGCTCCATATGTTTGCAAACTTGGAAGATTTCCCAGTGATTAAGATACTCAACCTTTAACACACGTTAAGCATTACAATATAATTGTCAGTAGAATTTAGTGACATGCTGAATAATAAAGAGTTAGCGTAATGAAAACGAAGAAAAGACATCGCCAGAATTTGGACATCTCGGCATAATAAGTTTTAGTTCATAAATGGATGGATTTCTTTTTAAGGAAAAAAAATATTCTTTTTTTTTTTTTGTTACCCCAGTTTACGCGGTGTAGTAGGGAATTAATAAGCAATAAAGGGTCAGTTGTATTGTGAGGAGAGAGTGATACATTTCTGCAAAATGTATTTTTGGAGGTCTTGGTGCTTTTTGAGCATAGTTGTTTTCTTGCAGATCTTTGATTAAATTACCTAATTGGATAATAAAAGGACTGCAAACAAACAACCATATATAGAGAGCATCAAGGATTCCACCATTCAGCCTGAGCTACTATTGGAACATATTGTTACAAATACTTCTTAATCACATTTCTACCCCGCCCCTCTCACTTACGTGACTCTGGGTGGTTGACAATAGCAACACAACAAATAATATAAAAACATACAAAGGCAGAGTTATAGCAGAGTTAAGAAAAAAGTTGAGATGAGATGAGATGAGATGAGATGAGATGAGATGAGATGAGATGAGATGAGATGAGATGAGATGAGATGAGAATTCTTTATTGGCCAAGTGTGATTGGACACACAAGGAATTTGTCTTTGGTGCATATGCTCTCAGTGTACATAAAAAGACAAGATACATTCATTAAGAATCATAGGTACAACACTTAATGATAGTCATAGGCTACAAATAAGCAATCGAATCATACTAGGAAACAGTCAATATAAATCGTAAGGATACCAGCAACAAAGTTACAGTCATGCAGTCATAAGTGGGAGGAGATGGGTGATGGGAATGATGAAAAGATTAATAGTAGCGCAGAGTTAGTAAATAGTTTGACAGTGTTGAGGGAATTATTTGTTTAGCAGAGTGATGGTGTTCGGGAAAAAACTGTCCTTGTGTCTACTTGTTCTGGTGTGCAGTGCTCTATAGCCTTGTTTTGAGGGTAGGAGTAGGAGTAGGATAGGGTAAGATATTACAAGTTAAAGAGTCAGAGGGAGCACATTCAAGCTACCAGCTATTCACAGGGTTACATATTAGTCTTTGGCACCCGTGCCAGTTGCCCGAGCCAACTCTTAATACTCTTTCAGAAGGCCAGGAGAGTAAGACCTGCCTCACCTTTGGGGGTAAGATGTTCCAAAGAGTGAAGGCAATGGCAGAAAATGTTCTCTTCCTGCATCTGGCCAGTCAAGTGATGGGACCTACAATATACCTTCTTTGTTTGACCCAGGATGGATGGAATGAAGTGATTGGAATCCGATCAGGGGTGAAATCCAGCAGGTTCTGACAGGTTCTGGAGAACCGGTAGCGGAAATTTTGAGTAGTTCAGAGAACCGGCACATATCACCTCTGGCTGGCCCCGGAGTGGGGGTGGGAATGGAGATTTTGCAATATCCTTCCCCTGGAGTGGGGAGAGAATGGGGATTTTACAGGATCCTTCCCCTGCCATGCCCACCAAGCCATGCCCACCAAGCCACACCATGCCCACCAAGCCACGCCCACAGAACCGGTAGTAAAAAAAAATTAGATTCCACCACTGAATCAGATGGTTCCTTAAGTGACCTCGTCCCCAATTATACCAGATGAGTAAGTGGGAAGTTAGCACACAGGCATGTAGCACTAATCCCTAAAACATCCACTGCTGTGCAAAACAGCAGAAGATTACTAAGGCAGTCAACAATAAAATTTCTGTCCCTTTCCACATGGAAATTGCCTTGTTCCCTTATCTTGTCCTCTTCCTTCATTTCACATGCCTCTCATAATATTGATTGTCCAAGCTTGGCTGGTAGGAGATTTGCTCTGACTTATTTAACTCTGTCCACAAATCTGCCTTTGCTATGAGTAGCCTCATACTGCTAATTGCACATTAATTGCTACCAACCACTAAGCTAATGCATATGGTTATGAATCTTGCGCTACTTGAGATGTAAACTGCACTGCCAAAAGCTGGATTCTCCTGTTTAATTCTTCTTTGGGCTGCACCTGTGCTCTAGACCAGCTTTTCTCAACATTTGCAGAAACCCAAATCCCTAGAGCAGAGGTGTCAAGCTTGATTTCACTGAGGGCCACATCACGGTTGTGGTTGACTTGGGGGGGGGGCATGGCCAGCTTGACGTCACTCGTTTTGGGGGCACCTGTGGTGGCCAACTGCTAAGGCAGAACTTCCTTCAGACTCTCCCTCCCTCTCATTATAATCTCTTTCCTTCCTTCCTTCCTTCCTTCCTTCCTTCCTTCCTTCCTTCCTTCCTTCCTTCCTTCCTTCCTCCCTCCCTCCCTCCCTCCCTCCCTTCCTTCCTTCCTTCCTTCCTTCCTCGCCCCCCCCAAGCTCTGTTTTCATTAGCGGAGGGCTGCAGGAGAGCGTCGCAGCTGGAAACAGAGCCCTGGAGGGCCACTCGCAGTCCTCCCAAACTCCATTTTCACTGGCAGAGGCACTGTGGGCCAGTGCTTTGCAGTTTCCAGGGTGGCCCAGTGGGCCAGATCTAAGCATCCCATGGACTGGATCCAGCCTGCAGATCTTGAGTTTGACACCCATGCCTTAGAGTGGAAATAGAAATAGAAAGAGTTGGAAGGGACCTTGGAGGTCTTCTAGTCCAACTCCCTGATTAGGCAGGAAACCCTACATCACTTCAGACAAATGGTTATCCAACCTCTTCTTAAAAACTTCCAATGTTGGAGCATTGACAACTTCTGGAGGCCAGTTGTTCCACTGATTAATTGTTCTCACTGTCAGGAAATTCCTCCTTAGTTCTAAATTGCTTCTCTCCTTGATTAGTTTCCACCCATTGCTTCTTGTCCTGCACTCAGGTGCTTTGGAGAATAGCTTGACTCCCTCTTCTTTGTGGCAGCCCCTGAGATATGAGTGACAAATGTATTTGTGTGATGTATCCCCCTTTTGTTAATGCTCAGTTGCTAAGTTGTATCTCTCTTCGCGACCCCATGGACCATAGCATACCAGGCCTCCTGTCTTCTGCGGTCTCTCAGAGTTTGCCCAAATTTATGTTCATTGCTTCAGTGACACTGTCTAACCATCTCGTCTTCTGCCGTCCCCTTCTCCTTTTGCCTTCCATTTTTCCCAACATCGGGGTCTTTTTCGTATCCCCGAACTCCAAATAAAACTGATGATTGTAGGCATGTCAAAGAACAATATTAAAACTTGTGTGCTTTGCTCTCTAATTTGACCATGCAAGAAGTGAAAAAAGTTTTTATTGCAGTCCTGCTTTATCTGTGCAACTCTGATATATATATATATATATATATATATATATATATATATATATATATATATATATATATATATGTGTGTGTGTGTGTGTGTGTGTGTGTGTGTGTGTGTGTGTGTGTGTGTGTGTGTGTGTGTATAAAATATTTTGCACACTTTTTTCTTTCTTTTTTTTTGGGTACCACATTGCAGCTCTCTCGGGATCACTAGCCAGAGTTTGATAATCCCTGTTGTACACTAATCCAGGACAAAAGCCTCGATGTAAGAGGGATTATGGAAATAAAAGGATCATAATTTTAGACTCCTAGGATGTCTTAAATAAAGGACGTGGTGAAATAAATTATGCACAGATGCAAAAGAGTTTGTTTTGCTCAGCGAAACCTATTAAGCTGGTCATGAGTTCGTAACCTCCAAGCAGATGGAACATATATCTGATTTAACTAACACTTCATGGATTTTTTTTTTTTTTTTAATCCTGGTGTTTAATGGTTGGGTTACCTAAAGTGATCAAAGAAAGACGGGTTCACCCACCAAAACCATTGTGTTTGCCTTCACTGCTGGAAGAGTTGGTGTGTTTGTTTTCCCATGGCAAGTCATCCCATGCCACTTAAGGCTATGGCTTAGTTTGGAAACTATTTTTTTTTCCCTTTGAAAATATCCACCCCTCTTCCCACTGTTACTGCACATTGCTAAGACATATTTCAACCTGCTGTTATGTTCATTTACTTTGCAACAACATCGCCTCTATTGATTTAAAAGCTAAGTGGGCATTTGTTCTTTTGGTCAGAGGTATCCTAGAGAAACGTAATTGTCCTAAATAGCTTGTCAGCAGTGCGTAATTGATCACGCCAGATGTAACACAGGGAAACAACAGGGCTGCGTCCTGCCATTCATGCCAGGGAAGCTCAGGATACATTTCTAGTTTTACCTAATGTAACTTAATGTTTAGATACTCGAGCGAGGAGAGTAGTTGAAATCTAAAAGAGAGACCATGCTGCTTCTCTTCAAAAGTTCTCCCCTGTCTCCACGTAACACAGATGACCAGGAACAATGAAGACGATCTCTATGTCTTAGAGCCGTGCTGGTGAACCTATGGCCCGCGTGCTAGAGGTGGCGCACAAAGCCCTCTCTGTGGGCATGTGCTCCATTGCCAGCTGCTCTTCTGGTTTCAGCACATTGGCCAGCTGGTTTTCATGGGTGCTGGAGTGCCGGAAAATGGCCCCAAAAACGGCCTGAAAAAGGCCCAAAAAACAGCCCCCAAAACAACCAAAAATGGCCAAAAAAACAGGCATGTGTGCGCCGGGATAAGCTGGTCTTTGGGTTTCTGGTGCTCTGTCATGCACACATGCACGAACATGCACAAACATTCTGGTTTGGGCACTCGGTGCCGAAACGGTTCACCATCTCTGTCCTACAGTATTTGGAGAAACCTTAATTTTTCAATGGGACTGTAGTGGAAGACCATCCAGAACCTGCAATAGATCCAGAAGGCAATTGTTAAATCAGGACATGAACAGAGAGGCAGGATGATCATAGGGGGTTTGCAGGGGTTCGGGAGAAACTCTAGCTAAGATTCTGTGCAGTTCGGAGAACCCCCAAATCCCACTCTGGGTTGGCCCCGCCCGTCCCACCCCACCCCTCATCCTTCACTCCAGCTCTGCTGTGGACATGAAAAAAAACCCCAACTGGGCATCCTTTAGGCAAGATATATGTCACCGGCTAATTCTTTCAATCTGAAAGCGCCTCAGCGCTTTTGACGTGAGTGCAATGCATGATCAAGTTGCAAAGGCCCCCAAATTTTGGTTAATAGATAGAGTACTTTCCTATAAGTTTCAGAAGAACCATTTACTTTTTCGGACAGAAGCTCCATAAATTGCAGTATTTCTATTTCAGAGCTGGTTTAAGGAGTAAAAGAATTTAATGGAGACTAAATAATGGGTCCCTTATAAAGGAACAACTGTATTTACATGAGTTTCTGTCAGAACAAAAAAGCTAATTATTGGTCCTTACTAATGTTATTTAGTTATTTTGCTGGCTGGGATAAAATGAAAGGGGAAAACAGCGTTATTGATTTGTCTACAGTAACTTATTAATTGGTGTCAAAGTGACCTAACAAAGAAGCAGCTTGCCACAATTAAAACAATAAAGAAAGAAGAACACTGGGATCTCAGAGGGAAGTTTGCACTCCTGCTGCATAATTATTTAGTCTCTGTTAAATTCTCATCAACCAGGAAAAGCTCCCAGAACTCCTTCTAAAGTTTGAAAATAAGGGGGCTTCAAACATATTGTCAGGGTTCCTGAAAATAAGAAAGACATGGCCCAAGAGGAAAAGATGTTGGGATTCAAAAAGCGAGAAACAAACTCGGACAGTACATTTTTAAAATGAAATCAAATCAAGGCAAAGAGCAGTAAAGAAATGCTAGTGAGCCCATCGTATTGGCCTATCTTTCTTTCTTAATCTGCTATAATACCATGGTCATTGGAGGACAAAGAGCTGGGATGAAATTGGCTTCTCCTCAAAGCTGAGGTTGTTCATAGCAACAGCACTTAGACTTATATACCGCTTCACAGTGCTTTCCAGCCCTCTCTAAGCAGTTTACAAAGTCAGCATATTGCCCCCAAACAATCTGAGTCCTCATTTGGAAGGATGGAAGGCTGAGTCAATCTTGAGCCTGCTGAGATTCGAACTACCAAATTGCAGGCAGCCGGCAGGCAGCAGAAGTAGCCTGCAGTACTGCATTCTAACCACTGCGCCACCTCGGTGTTTATTCCTTTATCTTCCAGAGGAAGCTTAGTACTTAGCAAAACTTGTAGTGTTCCTGCTTCATACTATTGTCTCTGTTGTGCCAGCTATATTGAGAAGTTGGGTAAGTTCTATTGAAAAAGCCATGTGCCGTAAAATTTGTGGGCTTTTACTTAGATTTTTCTACTGCCTTTTATGACTTTTATAAATAAGTATAATGATGAACATGCCTAATACTCCTTCCTCCAATAGTAGACAATATCTGTGGCCCAGGGTTGAACTGTGGAGTCCTTGGTGCTCTCTGAGGTTAGTTGTTTCCTTGCAGATGTTTCATTGCCCAACTAGATAACATTTTGAAGATGTTACCTAGTTGGGTAATGAAATGTCTGCCAGAGAACAACCAAGTTCAGAGAGTGCCAAGGACTCTACTTCTTTCTTCTCCTATTTTCCCAACGATAACCTGTGTGGTGGGTTGAGCTAAGAGAAGCTAACTAGCCCAAAGTCATTTATATGACTTTCAACCTAAAGGGAACTGGAACTCACCATCTCCTGGTTTCTAGCCTAGTGCCTTAGTTGCTAGACCAAACTGGTTATATGCACCTCTGCTTTCTCCCTTCCTTCTTTCCTTTCCTTTCCATTCCATTCCATTCCCTTCTTCATCCTTTCCTTTCCTTTCCTTTCCTTTCCTTTCCTTTCCTTTCCTTTCCTTTCCTTTCCTTTCCTTTCCTTTCCTTTCCCTTCTTCATCCATTTACTTCCTTTCCTTTCCTTTCCTTTCCTTTCCTTTCCTTTCCTTTCCTTTCCTTTCCTTTCCTTTCCTTTCCTCTCTCCTGTCCTCTCCTTTCCTCTCCTTCCTCCTCTCCTCTCCTCTCCTTTCCTTTCCTTTCCTTTCCTTTCCATTCCATTCCATTCCCTTCTTCATCCATTTACTTCCTTTCCTTTCCTTTCCTTTCCTTTCCTTTCCTTTCCTTTCCTTTCCTTTCCTTTCCTTTCCTTTCCTTTCCTTTCCTTTCCCTTCCTTTCCTCTCTCCTCTCCTCTCCTCTCCTCTCCTCTCCTCTCCTCTCCTTCCCCTTCCCCTTCCCCTTCCTCTTCCCTTCTGTATCTAATATAAGACATGTAATGCACAGATAGAAACAAGCCATGATAGAGATGAAACCTTCTTATGTTTAACATGCTTGTGTATCAAGGAATCTGACATTTCCCCCCATTATCACCCTTTCTAGTAGAATTATTTCCAAGTGCTTTAAAATAAATTCAGATTGATGAAGGCCTGCATATAAGACACACTCACTTCCTAAATGAAGCCCAGGGTCTTGAATTGGTCTCTTATTTGACTTTGGTAAGAAAAAAAAATGCACCATATACTGTTTCCAATACTACGTGTGGTTATTTGGAGGGAGACAGATCAGAATGAAGTCTTCATCCTGCAGTTTAATATTTTTTTTTTTTCAATGTGAAGTCTGCTATCCTTATATTGAATAGTCTGAATCTGTTTAAGTTTGGCTTTTCTATAAGAAGTCAACAATAATTTATCTCACTGAGAATTCTTCTGCTGCTTTGCTTGCTTGTTTCTAGTCCATATGACGGCGAAAGTGCACTAAATAACTGGATAAGATTGTAATTGATTGGGAATTTTATTATGCTTGCTTAATGCCTCCTGCGACTCACAAGCCTGCAATAATTTGTTGCAGAATAAATAGCACCCATTTAAGATCCATTTGTGAGAAGTATATAGACCAAATTGTGTATTACCTGAATAGTTCCATTTTCATTTCAGCCTTGAATTTGATCCATTCCGTTCTCTTGTTAAGTTTTTTTTTCTGCTTTTTTTTTTTTTTGGCCTCTTAAATCTAATTGACAATATCTGTGCATTTCCTCCCCCCTTGCATATATTTATATTAGCTTTTTCTTTAAAGAACACATTTCTGCAGAAGATTTTTCCCTAATGTGCTGTGATATGCACATCTCCTAGCATATACATTTTGTGCCATTTCCTCCCCCTAATATGAGCAATTTTCTTTGCATATAGATGGGAGCTATGTTACAAAATTCAGTAAAGTGCAGATTTTACTGTATAATTCTGTTTGGATATGCATTCATGTTTGGAAAATAAGAGTCAATAAGTTTCCCTTAAAATTCTAACCAAATGGAAGTGAGATATAGATAGCTAAATATCCTGGGGACTTGTTAAAAACAGATATATTTTCTAACTGTTTTTGGTGTGATTTATAAATATAAAGTAAGTTATGATTTATAAGAACGATGCACACTCTCTTAGAGAAGCATAAAACTGAGGCATGGCCTCAAGATTTCTCTTAATGTGCATTTTTTTTTTTTTTTTTTTTTTGCTGTCATGATATTCAAACCAATATAGGTAACTCTACTTACTGGAGTGGTCCTGTCCTTTGATAAGGTGGCCTGCCAAAAAGGCCTCTTTATATATATATATATATATAAAATCCATTTGATCTTCTTTTTTCTCCACAGTGCAGTAATGGATGATGCCACTTTTAGAAGCTGACACGTTAGCTAGGCAAGATGGCTTTTCGTGTGTCCTGCAAAAGAAAAAAAAAATGATGAAAGCTTAATGAAAGTTATTTTCTCATAATAGTTCCAAATTGATTCTCTTCTCCGAGCAGAGCAGCCTGTGGATTGGGGGATGAACTTTTGCCCTGCTTTGGTCATCCAGAAGTGTTCGCGGTAAATGCAGAAAGCATTCTAAATGTGAAGCTTTGAGAAAACACAGCATTCACCGAGGTGGTTTTGGGCTGATTCTTATTTTACACTGTTCCTGTAGGAAAAGAGAGAGAGAGATTTCCATAAGGGCTGGCATTATAGAATAGAATAACAGAGTTGGAAGGGACCTTGGAGGTCTTCTAGTCCAACCCCCTGCTTAGGCAGGAAACCCTACACCACTTCAGACAAATGGTTATCCAACATCTTCTTAAAAACTTCCAGTGTTGGAGCATCCACAATTTTTGGAGGCAAGTTGTCCCACGGATTAATTGTTCTAACTGTCAGGAAATTTCTCCTTAGTTCTAAGTTGCTTCTCTCCTTGATTAGTTTCCACCCATTGCTTCTTGTCCTGCTCTCAGGTGCTTTGGAGAATAGCTTGACTCCCTCTTCTCTGTGGCAGCCCCTGAGATATTGGAAGACTTCTATCATGTCACCCACGAGTCCTTCTTTTCATCAAATTAGACATACCGAGTTCCTGAAACCGTTCTTCATATGTTTTAGCCTCCCATCCCCTAATCCTCTTTGTTGCTCTTCTCTGCACTCTTCATAGAGTCTCTTTTTTACATTGTGGTGACCAAAACTGGATGCAGGATTCCAAGCGTGGCCTTACCAAGGCATTATAAAGTGGTATTAACACTTCACGTGATCTGGACTCTATCCCTCTGTTTATGCAGCCTAGAAGTGTGTTGGCTTTTTTGGCAGCTGCTGCACAAATTATGAACAGCAAACTGGGTTGGTTTTTTTTTGTCAACGGATGAGAGGTTCACAACTACAGCACAAAGCAGTGAAAAACAACACGGAATGTAGGATGTAAACTATAGTCCCCTTCATCACCCAAACAAAGATGCCAAATAAACCCTTGAATTAGGAACTCATTGTTAATGTAGCACGATCAGTGCCTAATCAGGTTGGCATTAAAGTAGAGATGGGTTGGTGAAGAGGCCCCCATAAACATCTTACCTGGCAGAAAAGTTAAGGGCAATAATTAATAGACCACTTTATAGTTCAGAGTTCAGGGATTTATGGCTTCATCCCATTCTTCATTATAGATGGCATCATAAAAAGACAATGGAATGTATTCACACCTTGATGCACCCACATGAATTTCATTAGCGCAGGGAGAAGTTATGCATATAAAAGTCTTCACTAGATTTGGAACACTGAATTATGCAAAAAGAAAGACAGCATGGAGGGAGGGGTTGCTGGGATTTCTTTCTGTTTAAGATGCTATGTTTGATACTGAGGTAGAATAAAGGCTACCCAAGTGGGCTGTAGCAATTTGAACAATCCCAAAGTGGCAATTTGAGAGTTAGAACTTCCTTCCTTCCTTCCTTCCTTCCTTCCTTCCTTCCTTCCTTCCTTCCTTCCTTCCTTCCTTCCTCCCTCCCTCCCTCCCTCCCTCCCTCCCTTCCACCTTCCCCCTTTTCTTCCTTCCTTCCTTCGTTCCTTCTCCTTCCTTCTTCCCTCCCTCCCTCCCTCTCTCCCACCTTCCCCTTTTTCCTTCCTTCTTTTCTTCCTCCCTCCCTCCCTTTCTTTCTTTCTTCCTTCTTCCCTCCCTCCCTTCCCCCTTTTTCCTTCCTTCCTCCTTCCCTCCCTCCCTACCACCTTCCCCTTTTCCTTCCTTCCTCCCTCCCTCCCTTCCACCTTCCCCTTTTTTCCTCCCTCTCTCCTTCCCTTCCACCTTCCTCTTCTTTCCTTCCTTCCTTCCTTCCTTCCTTCCTTCCTTCTTCCCTCCCTCCCTTCCACCGTCTCCTTCCTTCCTTTTCCTCCCTCCCTTTCTTTCTTTCTTCCTTCTTCCCTCCCTCCCTTCCACCTTCCCCCTTTTCCTTCCTTCCTTCTTTCCTTCCTTCCTTCCTTCCTTCCTTCCTTCCTTCCTTCCTTCCTTCCCTCCCTCCCTGACACCACCTGGCATTAAACAATTGATGAATGGACAGATGTATGCATGTATGGACGAATGGATGGATTGCAATAAATAAATACATATCAGAAAGAAATAGGGGCTTATCAAAAATTGCCCCAGTGTCGGTGGGTCATGACTCAAGATGCAAACAAGTTTCTACTCCTTCCCCAATTTTGATAGCGGTGAGATGATACTGGAGGTAAACTTTCCCAGCTCAAATAGAATTTGGTAAATTCCAGTCTAACTTGGGAAACTACTATGAAGATGTCTTTTATTACAGAATAATTATTTCTGTTTTGGCTCCATATGGTTGGCTGAACTCTTGAAATGAAATAGGTAGGGCAAGAATGCACATAAGCAGTAGTGGGATCGTCCTGGTTTAACTCCCAGATAAGAGTGCGAGTGGGCGAATGGGCCCATCTGATCATCGGGGAAAACCGGTTCGCTCCCAGCTAATCGTCGGAGCTACCGGTTCACTCAAACTGGTCCAAAACGGTAGAATCCTACCTCTGCACATAAGGTATGGGTTACAAATCTTATAGGAAAATCCAGCTCATGGCACAGCATAGATCTGGAAAGTCCTTTCTATTCTTACTGTTGTAGATTCATTGCTGGAGCAGAGTTAAGCAGGACACGTGTTAATTCCTGCTAGGGAAAAAGAGTGCTTATGGATTACAAAAATAAACTTTGTTTCAAGTAAATCTGGACTTCCCACTCACTTGGAAAGTTCCTTTAGATTTAGTATGCCAGCAGCTCCTTACAATTCTTCATTTGGAAATGATGAATAGGTTGAACAAAGAGGCAGCTGCTAAAACCAACATACCCCACTATATGATTTGTCCAACATGGCAATATAAATAAAATATATCATTAAGAAATACAGCCGTCTTCTCACACTTTCTTCAGAACTGATAGGTAGAGGGGAAAAAAATAACCATGTAATGTTCCGTGAACATAGGAAGGGTGTCATTTATTCAGATCCAGAAAGATTTGGAGAGGTTTTCCCCCATCTCTTCTCCCTGATAGATATAATAAAAGAGACAAAGGAAGAAAGAGAAACAAAATCTCAGGGGGGAATAAAGTGGCAAATTCATTCTGACAATGGGCATAACTCTATCCCCAATCCCATAAGTGCCAGGAACCGTAATGAGTGAGTTTCAAACTACGGTGGGATGATCAGGGAAGGTTTTATTTATTAAACAATTGATAGTTTCATTACCCTTCTCCTTTCAACGTAAAGAGCAATCTCGTGATAACGTATGGGTTTTAATATGTCTATCAAAGAGGGGGAATTACATACAAGGCAGATGGGGATGTCCGCCAAGGGTGATTAAAGGAAAAAAAATGTCAAGATGGTAGCCATAAACCAAGACCAAGTTTCAACTCTGCTTGTTTTTTGTACATCTGGGGAGGCCCCTGAGCTTTTGTTGATGTGAAACTTAGTGGCCAGATTTTTGTCTTTCATCACCATGCAGTACTGCTGATTTTATGCCATTGACAGCTTTGCTGAAGCTGTTTCTTACTTTTCTGGTTTTAAACCCCCTAATTAGTTACAGAAACCACTGTCTGATTGTTGGAAGATTCAGTGGATGCCAGGTTCAAAAGGTCAGGGCTACACAGTTAGGTTCCAATTAAATTGATTTATTGCTCATGCCTGTGTAGAGGAATGTAGTCAACTATGGCAGGGGTGAAATCCAGCAGGTTCTGACAGGTTCTGGAGAACCGGTAGCGGAAATTTTGAGTAGTTCGGAGAACCGGCAAATGCCATCTCTGGCTGGCCCCAGAGTGGGGAGGGAATGGAGATTTTGAAGTATTCTTCCCCTGGAGTGGGGTGGGAATGGGGATTTTGCAGTATTCTTCCCCTGGAGTGGGGGGGGAATGGAGATTTTGCAGTATTCTTCCCCTGGAGTGGGGTGGGAATGGGGATTTTGCAGTATCCTTCCCTTGGAGTGGGGAGGGAATGGAGATTTTGCAGTATTCTTCCCCTGGAGTGGGATGGGAATGGAGATTTTGCAATATCCTTCCCCCAGTAGTGGGGTGGGAATGGGGATTTTGCAGTATCCTTCCCCTGGAGTGGGGTGGGAATGGAGATTTTGCAATATCCTTCCCCTGCCATGCTTATCAAGCCACGCCCACCAAGCCACACCACGCCTATCAAGCCACGCGCACAGAACCAGTAGGGGAAAATTTTGGATTTCACCCCTGAACTATGGTAATAGGCCACACTATTTTGGAGCTAAATAAACATTAACATAATTCAAAGGGGCTGGATGTGAACCACTTGTGGGAACATAGAGACTCCAGGGCTGATTCCTCTTTTGACTCCACCTCCAGCATCTGACATTCTTTCTCCTGCAACGGGTGAGCCCAGGGCTGGGCTGCTGGGAGTTCGCAGGGGTTTGGGAGAACCTCTAGCTAAGATTCTGTGCAGTTCAGAGAACCCTCAAATCCCACTCCTGGCTGGCCCCGCCCACTCCGCTCCTCCCCTCCCAGGAGTCCCCATGTAGCTTGCTTTGGATGCAGATAAGTGCAGGGCATGCGCGGAGGCTCTAGGAGCGGGAAAAACAGACCTACCAGAAGTTCGGGAAGGTTGGGAATGGGGTCATTTCTGGCCTCCAGAGGGCCTTCGGAGCTTGGGGTGGCCGTTTTCGCTCTCCAGGAGGTTCG
Source organism: Pantherophis guttatus (assembly GCF_059756535.1). NCBI lineage: Eukaryota > Metazoa > Chordata > Lepidosauria > Squamata > Colubridae > Pantherophis > Pantherophis guttatus. The sequence continues at coordinate 18,538,301 of NC_142074.1, read as the reverse complement.
AGGAAAGCCTCCAGAGCCCGGTGAGGGCAAAAACGTCCCTCCCCACCATGGTGCAGGAGGCCAATTAGGCCACGCCCACCCAGCAACCAGGCAGAGAACTCCTTGCTAAAATTTTTGAAGTCCTCCACTGGGTGAGCCTAAGGGATGGGTTTTTCCTTGAAAAGGCTAATACATTCTCCATGACAATATCCCCCATTTCTTCTTAGAATATCCCTTCCCATTTATTTCCTGAAGACTTTAGTTTCCACGAACTTTTAAAGGATAGGAGCTGGTTTTGTTGATGCCAGTTTTAACTGCAGTGACTATATTGACTAAGAGATCAATTTTGCAATGGATTTCTCCAGTTGCTTTTAAAAGACCACCTATGTCTAGTTTCGGCTTGCTATTGGATGTGCCAACATAAACATAGTCCCTAGTCAAGTCTGTGAGCATCGATCATCTCGATCACTTGCAACCTTTGGGGCAGGAATCAGAATGTCACTGTAGGCAAGTTTTCCCCGCAGTTAGAATTGGATGTGTTCAAGCAGAAAGTAGACAGACATCTGTTATGGAAGCTTTAATTTGGATTTTTGCCCTAAGCAGGGGGTTGGACTCAATGGTTTCAACCAACTTTATGATTCCATAATTCTAAAGGCAATCATCCTCTGAAATATTAGCTTTTTAATTGAGGGGGAAAAGAGAAGAGTTGTGCGCTCAAACGGCTAAATGTTTCTTTTTATAAATTTCAGTGGTTTCTTAATTATGAACGATTATGGTAATAAATATGCCAATCAGCTCCAGTTTGAATTCTGCCCACTAAATGGCTTTATACATAAGCCAAATCGATTTAGGACTTTAGACTGTGCTATATGTTATTTCCTTCTCTCTCTCCCCCCTCCCCTGTTTTTGCCTCTCTACTATAACCAGAAAGTATAATAAAGCAACAATTAGGTTGAATGCAGAAACCAATCTTCGGTAAACGTTCTTCAAATTTCCAGCAAAGAGCCTGAGTGTTCTTCGTGGGGTAGGATTAGTTTTCAGAAATAATATTAGAATCAAAAATTAAACTGTGCAAATTGCTTCTTAGGATAATAATAATTTTGCCTAGAAGTACAAGACAAAAATTACAGGAGTAATGTGAAAGAACGTAGGAGCATTTAGAAGGAGGAGGACTTTACAACATCCTCTTGGAGTGCCTAAAATAATACAAAAAATGTAGAAACTTCCAAGATTTATACAGGCTTTTGCTGCACTTGCAATGGAATCTAAAGGAAGCAAATTATCTGGATTTCTTGCAGTCAAGATTATGGTTATGAGTAGAAGTGATATACAGTAGATGGCCATTGTGGATGACTTTTGTTGTGGCCATCTTGATGGATATCTAAGGGGTATTTGGTCCTCTAGAACAGAGGTCTCCAATCTTAGCAACTTTAAGACTTGTGGACTTCAACTCCCAGAATTCCTCAGCCTGGCTGAGAAACTCTGGGAGTTGAAGTCCACAAGTCGTAAAGTTGCCAAAGTTGGAGACCCTGGCTCTAGACCATCACAGCCTGCTGGATCATTCATGAGGACTGGAAATTGGTGGCTGTGGTTTCGCTGTGATTCTACCACTTTGAAGTGGGCATTATCCAGTGAGTAGGGGGAGTAGTAAATTCTGTAAGTCCTTGGTTGGTCCAGTAAAGATTATTTAATCAGGGCTCCGCTCTTTCCTTTGTTGTGTTAATATCAGTTTGAAATTTTGAAAGCAGGTCATCCATTGGTTTTCGGAGAGGTATCATTTGTACCTTTCTATCATGGACCAAGCAGGAGATACTGGAGATGTTCTTACTAACAAATTCTGTAAGAGAATTCTGTAGGCAGAACCTGGGTGGGAGGGGAGTTAAAACAGGGATCAGCCTAGAATCTTTACATAGCCAGAAGTGGACTAAGTTCAACCTCCCTTGAATTTTGTTAACCATTCTCTAACAGCAAGCAAGTGGTAACCCTTAATTGACACGATTCATCCTTCCGAGGTCGGTAAAATGAGGACCCAGATTGTTGGGCCAATATGCTGACTCTGTAAACTACTTAGAGAGGGCTATAAAGCACCATAAAGCGGTATATAAGTCTAAGTGATATTGCTGTTGCTATTCTTCCTATGCGTAGGCATGAGTAGCAATAAGGTAAAAGTTCCCCTCACACATATGTGCTAGTCAGTTCCTGACTCTAGGGGACGGTGCTCATTTCTGTTTCAAAGCCAAAGAGCCAACACTGTTTGAAGACATCTCCATGGTCATGTGGCCAGCATGACTAAACACCAAAGGGTTTAAATTTAAATTGGGTTAAATTTAATTGATTTTAAATTGGGTTTGTTTTAAACTGCGGCCAAAAATATTTAATTATTTTAAACTGTTTTTAAATTTTGTATGTTCTGTTTTTATTCTGGCTGTTCACCGCCCTGAGTCCTGTTGGAGAAGGGCGGTATACAAATTGAAACAAATAAATGAGTAAAATAAATAAATAAAGGCACACGGAAAGCTGTTACCTTCCCACCAAATTGGTCCCTATTTTTCTATTTGCATTTTTTACATGCTTTCGAACTGCTAGGTTGGCAGAAGCTGGGACAAGTAACTGGAGCTCACTCTGTTACGCGGCACCAGGGATTCGAACCGCTGAACTGTCGACCTTTCGATCGACAAGCTCGGCATCTTAGCCGCTGAGCCACTGTGTCCCTTCTTCACCTTCACCTTCACCTGTGGACCTCCTGATCTTTCATTTGGAGGCAATAAAAGAAGTGGATGGGACAGGTTCTGATTCTGAGTAAACCTAGACTGATTCTAGCCCAACATGCTGAGCAGCTCTGCTGGGCAAAGGAACTCTCTTTGTACTGCATTTTGTGCTGCAAATCTTGCATTGTTTTGATGACTTGCTCTTTCATCTCACTCACACACAACTCACACACAACCCACTCCAGCCTTTCATCACAGACAGCAAAACACACTGCTCATTGGTATTCCCTATGTTACAATGTGTTTTATCTGGCTCGTTGTAGAATTTCAAGAGAAAGAAATCCATTATAGATTTCTTGTTCATCCTGAGCTATATATAGTGTGCTGAATAATTAAGCAATCAAAAATGAAGACATAAACATTCTTATATTAAGGAATGAATCTCTCTCTCTCTCTCTCCTTCCCTCCCTCCCTCCCTCTTTCCTTCCTTCCTTCCTTCCTTCCTTCCTTCCTTCCTTCCTCTTTTCTGCACTCCCACCTTCCGCCTTTAAAGTCATGCTGTGCAAGCTTAAATACAATCTCTTTGGCTATACACAACATTGGCTAAGAAAATGGAATGGAAATGATAGTAATATGAAAGAATGAGAAAGGGAAATCTATTGAAAGCTACCGATCGAAACTGATGGCACTGTGTTTTCAGCGTAGCAGTAACAGAAAGAAGTGATCAAACTGCAGTCTCACATAATGCGTATCTGTGCTGGACGTGCCAGATTTGCAAGTATTCGCTGGAGTTGGAAATGTGACACTGTTACTGGTTTACTGATTCCTTCATCGAAACAGGGAAAAACCAAGGCAGTGGCAATTAAATGTCACAGCTTTTCGTTACGAAAACTCGGCAGTTGCAATCGTTAGATGCTCGTTTTTTTTCCCCCTCCTAAAAGATAAGGAACAGATCATTGGTGGGATTCAACTGATGTAACAACCGGTTTGTGTTTGAACTCAACTCTAAAACTTACCTTCTACTGCAGCCCTGGTGAGTAAAACAGCTGAGATGCAGTAATCCGCTCTACCACGCCGATCAGATGGGTTTCAAACAAAGGAAATAAAGTGCAGGGGCGGGCTGGTGGGCCCAGCTAATTCTTGGAGCAAACTGGTTCGATCCCAGCTGATCATCGGAGCTACTGGTTCGCCCAAACTGGTCTGAACCAGTAGAATCCCACCCCTGGAGCAGACTGGGGGGAAAAAAATCAACTTGATTGAGAACTGTTTGGGTGGGTGGAGTCCAAAGGACAAAAACTGTTTGTTGTTATAATAGTGTTCCACACTCCCAAAACTTGGCAATTCAGACTGCCGGCTGCCTGCAATTTGGCAGTTCAAATCTCACCAGGCTCAAAGTTGACTCAACCTTCCATCCTTCTGAGGTTGGTAAAATGAGGACCCAGATTGTTGGGGGCAAGAGGCTGATTCTGTCATCCGCTTAGAGAGGGCTGTAAAGCACTGTGAAGCGGTATATAAGTCTAAGTGCTATTGCTTGCGAAGGAAGGAAGGAAGGAAGGAAGGAAGGAAGGAAGGAGGGAGGGAGGGAGGGAGGGAGGGAAGAAAGGAAGGAAGGAAGGAAGGAAGGAAGGAAGGAAGGAAGGAAGGAAGGAAGGAAGGAAGTCGTAGTGGCACAGGTATTACAATGCAGTATTGCAGGCTGATTCTGCTCACTGCCAAGAGTTCGATCCTGGCCTTCTCAAGGTTGACTCAGCCTTCCATCCTTCCGAGGTTGGTAAAATGAGGACCCAGATTGTTGGGGGAAATATGCTGACTCTGTAAAACCTCTTAGAGAGGGCTGTAAAGCACTATGAAGCACTATATAAGTCTAAGAGCTATTGCTATTGCTAGGTGCATTGTGCTTGAATGTGCTGTGATAATACAGTCATCATGCAACATTTCCTCTTTCTTTTTTTTCAACTGGAAGAGTTGACATTCATCAGAACGTGTCTGGTGATGAATATAACATCCATCTTCCCATAGACAGACAGATATTCTCTAGGGATTTACAACATGCTTTGAAATTTAAACACTGGTTCTGACCGCCTCAGTTGTGAGGATGGTATGAAGCTGTTTGAACCTCGGAAAAAATTCTAGACTGGCTGGGAAAAAAAACAAACACTGCATTAAACATGAAATAATTAATTCCAGACTCAAAATAGAGTATTTTCAAGCTTAAAATCTTAGGAACTCAAAATATTTTGCACCCCTTCTTGGTCTCTCATAATAGGTTATTAGATTATGGCATTGCTCCTAGGAATGACAGTAAGGCATTAACTTTTATAGTATATCTTTGTTTTGTGCCTAGTTCTTAGCATTCATAAGACTGAACTATTCTACTCTATTTCCAATATTTAGATATGCTTTTTCGGAACTAATTGGGTAGTACACGGTTGCAAAACGATATATGTTAATCACATATATGTCTGTCCAATCCTTTTATAACTTCTCTGCCCAAGCATTTGTGGTTCTAACAACCATTCGGATATGTTTTAATAGGGTAATATCAACCTGGACTGGTATTTAAACCAATACTGATTGATTTACCCTGTTTGATGTATAATAAATCACACAGGAATAAAAATCACAGTGAAAATTCCATTAAACTTCTAAGGCAGAAAGGATCCATAAATAAAACAGTATGAAATGCCAAGACAGCTGTGGTAGGCTGTTTCTTTATCTTTTAAAACTTAGATTTAAGTTTGTTGCCAGGATCAGCTCAACTTTTTTATTTTATTTTTTTAAGATGATAAATAAATACATTTTTCCCCCAAATCAGTTACTTTCCTCAGAATTGGATTTTGGAATGAAATAACTTAGCTGGATTTATTTATTTTTTCCCTCCAGTTTTTAAGTGTCGGGCATATCTGAAATGTAAAATACGGAGAAATTAAAATGGATTTACAAATGGTAGGTACAAAATGAAAATGGGGGGAATCTTTTCATCTAAGAAGCTTGGATGAAACTGAGGTAGAAAGAATGAGGGTTAAAAAAAAAAGATTTGTGGAAAGATATGAATATATATGCTCCTGGGGAGGAAAGCTATGGCAAATCTAGACAGCGTACTAAAAAGCAGTGACATCACCCTGCCAATAAAAGTGCATATAGTCAAGGCTATGGTTTTCCTAGTTGCAATGTATGGCTGTGAAACTTGGACCATAAGGAAGGCTGAGCGCCAAAGAATTGAGGCCTTTGAACTATGGTGATGGAGAAGACTCCTGCGAGTCCCTTGGACTACAAGGCGATCAAACAGGTCAGTCCTAGAGGAGATCAACCCTGACTGCTCTTTAGAAGGCCAGATCCTGAAGATGAAACTCAAATACTTTGGCCACCTAATGAGAAGGAAGGACTCACTGGAGAAGAGCCTAATGCTGGGAACGATTGAGGGCAAAAGAAGAAGGGGATGGCAGAGAAGGAGGTGGCTGGATGGAGTCATTGAAGCAGTCGGCATGAGCTTAAATGGACTCCAGAGGATGGTAGAGGACAGGAAGGCCATAGGGTCACGATGGGTCGGACACAACTTTGCAACTAACAACAACAATAAATGAATATACTAAGTGTCCCTGAACTGAATCTCTACAGAAATGTTGAATTTCAAGCCATATGTCTATGGAGATTCTCAATCATCCAGATCACAGTTGTGAAAAAGCACAAAAGTGCTTTTTCAAAATATTTTCCCTGAGTCAGAACTGAAGAACCTTCTTGGATGAGAAGCGAAAAGGAAAGTCCAATTGCCTTTTGAAAAGAAAAAAAAAAACACCTTTGGGATTTCAAGCTATATAATTTCCCATCAGCGTGACATTGGGTCACACAAATGATAGAATTCCAACACTTGTGAAGGGATCCAATTTGAGAAGATTTATTAATCTCATAAACTATCCTCAAACTTTACCCAAGGTTAAGGCATCTATGATTTCTGAACGATAAATCAAATATCTTTATTATGGTCTTTGACCAGCTTTTGCAATTAAAAAAAAAAAAGAGAGAGAGAGAAATGGTTTAATTCAATAAATGTCTATGGAGATTCTCAATTATCCAGGTCATGGTTTTTCCAAAGATGCTTTTTCCAAAAGGCAAATAGACTTTCTTGGGAAAGTCTTTTCTTTTTTTTTTTTGAAAATATTTCACTTCTCATCCAAGAAGCTTTTTTCAGTCCTGAAGAACTTCAGAATTGAAGAAACTTCTTGGATAAGAACTAAAGGATTTTCAAAGAAAAAAAACCTCAAGAAAATCCAGTTGCCTCTTTGGGGAAAAAAAAATACTTTGGGGTTTAATTCAGCAATTTATTATTGAGGAAAAAAATAGGTAAATAAAACAATATACCTAATTGCAAGTTTTGTACAATTGTATAACTTGGTGAAGGTATTTGGCCACATGATATCTGAATGTGGAGTTAGCATCCTTTTAAAAAGTGGTAAATATAAAATTAATCAGTGTGACCCTCAAATTTGGAGAATAGAATAGAATAGAATAGAATAGAATAGAATAGAATAGAATAGAAATAGCAAAGGCACTTAGACTTATATACCGCTTCATAGTGGTTTACAGCCCTCTTTAAGCAGTTTACAGAGTCAGCCTATTGCCCCCAACAATCTGGGTCCTCATTTTACCCCCCTTGGAAGGATGGAAGGCTGAGTCAACCTTGAGCCGATGAGATTTGAACTTGTGAACTGCAGCTAGCAGTCAGCTGAAGTAGCCTGCAGTCTAACCATTGTGCCAACTTGGCTCTATATAGAAATGGAATGGAATGGAATGGAATGGAATGGAATAGAATAGAATAGAATAGAATAGAATAGAATAGAATAGAATAGAATAGAATAGAATAGAAAATATGGAATGTGAATGGAATGGAATGGAATGGAATGGAATGGAATGGAATAGAATAGAATAGAATAGAATAGAATAGAATAGAATAGAATAGAATAGAATAGAAAATATGGAAAGTGAATGGAATGGAATGGAATGGAATGGAATGGAATGGAATAGAATTAGAATAGAATAGAATAGAATAGAATAGAATAGAATAGAATAGAATAGAATAGAATAGAAAATATGGAAAGGGAATGGAATGGAATGGAATGGAATGGAATAGAATAGAATAGAATAGAATAGAATAGAATAGAATAGAATAGAATAGAATAGAATAGAATGGACCTTGGAGGTCTTCTAGTCCATCCCCCTGCTCAAGCAGGAAACCCATTTCAGATGATTAGACAGGTCATTTTGGGGCATTATAAAAAGGATACTGTATGAAAAAAATGATCATTTTGGATATTTGAAGGACAATTTTTCCTTCAATGATCCATGGAACAATTAAAGATCTGGATGGTCTATTTTTTTCGTTCCCCTGGATAAATCCAGAGAAAATTGTCTATCCAATTTCTCTATCCACAAATTTTGGAAGGACATTTTGAAAAGCCATTAGTATCTGTCTCCGCACTCCTCCTGCTCTTTCATTGTTGCTCAATTTCTCGATCATCTTCCTTCCACAGATCCACGTTCCGCCGAATGTATAAATCTCACTTAATAAAATACTTTTCTTTTTTAAAAAAGAAATATTAATACTATATATTTTGACAGGGGTTTTTTTTTCCTTCCATTTTCCTCTTCTTCTTCTTTTTAACGAAAGGCATAATACTCTCATAATGTTCTCCGTATGCTCAGATTGTTTCATTATATCTTCTTGAAATAAAATACTCATTTTGGGTTCAATGGTAGCATCAAATGATGACAAGGCATATTTTATTGCCTAATTAATCCACACCTTGGGTGCACTGACAGTCAGTGTGCGGCAAACTGACGCTCCAACTACTGGTCTGTGCATATTAATAGAGTCCTAAAACAGACTTTAGAGTGCTTTAATGATCTTGATACTTGATACTATTACAATAGAGCTATTACACAGAACAATTTATTTTATATTACGGACTCGATATCTTTGCTTCCAAGGTAAGCACAAAGCTATTCCGCTTTAGAAGCAATGGCCGTTTTGATGAGATGGACACATAATAAAGGTTCAGATCTGTTTTGCCCTTTCTTCCTATCCTTCCAGAACCTCCCCCCCACCCCCGGTGTTTGATTATTAGATGACATTCCTTTTTTTTCTTTTTTTTTTAATGATACACAGTAATTCATTCAGCTTCTGTCAGGCCTAAATCCAAAGATGTTCCTTCCACTGTTAAATAGCACCAAAATCCCCAAAATTTGAGCTTGGATTTTGGAACTACTTGTCAATTTCCATCATCATCATCATCATCATCATCATCATCATCATCATCATCATCATCATCATCTTATCTCTCTTTTTCTGACTCTCTCTCTCTTTTCCTGACTCTCTCTCTCACACACACGCACACACATCTATCTATCTATCTATCTATCTATCTATCTATCTATCTATCTATCTATCTATCTATCTATCTATCATCTATCTATCCTCCATATCTATCTATCTATCTATCTATCTGTCTGTCTGTCTGTCTGTCTGTCTGTCTGTCTGTCTGTCTGTCTATCTATCTATCTATCTATCTATCTATCTATCTATCTATCCTCTACGTCGAAGTCTCTCTTCCTTCATCTCTATTTCAATATGTCCCTATCTCTCTCTCTCTCTCTCTCTCTCTCTCTCTCTCCATCTCTCCATCTCTCTCTATAGTGAATTCTAAAATCTTTCTCTCTATTTCTGTCTCTATCTCTATCTCTCTATCTTTCAGCCTACATTTGACAGGTGAATAGAATAATTGGGCAAAAAAATGAACATCGGGGCTGTATATTTGGGAAAATAGAATTAAAGGGGTAGAGAAACCTAAACAGATAGGAAGGAATTTTGAAATTAATGGAAAAATTATGTTGGTTTGCCTTGATTGGCCTATAAATTCTTTAAGGAAGAAATTTACATCAGGCACCCGTCAAGCAGAAATAATTTCTTATTACCACTGTTTTTCCTAGAATCCATCAGATCTGGAAAATACAGAGAGAGAGAGAGAGAGAGAGAGAGAGAGAGAGAGAGAGAGAGACAGACAGACAGACAGACAGACAGACAGACAGACAGAGACAGAAACAGAGAGACAGAGACAGACTCAGAGAGAGAGAGACAGAGACAGAGACAGAGAGGCAGAGAGACAGAGACAGACAGAGACAGACAGACAGAGACAGACTCAGAGAGAGAGAGGGAGACAGAGACAGAGAGACAGAGACAGACTCAGAGAGAGACAGAGACAGAGACAGAGAGACAGATACAGATACAGACAGAGACAGACAGACAGAGACAGACTCAGAGAGAGGGGGTGAGAGAGAGAGAGAGACAGAAACAGAGAGACAGAGACAGACTCAGAGAGAGAGAGAGAGAGAGAGAGAGAGAGAGAGAGAGACAGAGAGACAGAGAGACAGAGAGAGACAGAGACAGAGGCAGAGGCAGAGAGGCAGGGAGACAGAGAGACAGAGACAGACAGACAGAGACAGACTCAGAGAGAGAGAGGGAGGGAGAGAGAGAGACAGTTTATTCCTTCAAATCAGTATAGTTCTTCTCTGGCAACAACAATAAAAATGGAAAAAAAAGTGACCTTTTCAAGCTTCACTAGTCTGAAAATGTCTCAATTTGTGATAGCTGTAGTGCAACTTTGATTCATCCATTCTGTCTCACTTATCCATCCATTTTCATATTAAAATTTCATCTAATCTGCTATAAAAACATGAAACTGCTAAAAGAATAAATTTTTCATTATGCCTTGGTGTTGCCGTTGGAGAAAGATAAATACCGAAGGTAGAAAATTATTTCTGAACGGGTATAATACCTGTATTATAATTTTTAAAGTAAGCCACAATTTTACAACCGTCTTCAGATAAATCCTGGAAGAAAACATTTTTGGACTGGATTACTGACATTATTTTAATTATGCTTCCGTGATTTGCATCTTGCATTTTTTTTTAAAAAAAAAAAAGTTCAGTAAGCCCACTTTTAATTAAGTGGTTATTGCTTGCCATCATTTTCATTAGATATGATTTTCTAATAGATCCTAAACTCTAAAATGAAAATAAGTTGTTCAGAGAAAGGGATGATGTTCTTGAAATTAGCATTCTCTTGGATTATGTGTATTTGTTTGTTTAATTTATTTGTTTTCTAGGGAGTTAATACTTGCTGTTTAAACCAGATTTGAGTGATAGGTAACATTCTGTGTAAACACTAGAGATTTCCTAGCAGAAATAGTAAGGATTGAATCTACAGGTAGTCTTACAGGTAGATTTACAATCACAACTGAGCTCAAAATTTTGGTTGCTAAATTAAGACAATTGTTAAGGGAATTTTAGACAATAGAATAACAATAGAGTTGGAAGGGATCTTGGAGGTCTTTAGTAATTTTACTTGGTTAGTACAGAGTGCTGGAAACAACATTGGAGAACTTCTTATGCTCTGTCTAGTTTTTATAATCCTTAGTGACATAAGCACTAAGGGAAATCAGAATTCCGACAGATCTTTCTGCTAGCAAAAACAGCAGGAATTTGATGGCTCCAGATTGGCTCTCTTCCTGCCAACAGAAGCAACTAAGCAAACCACAAATTCTCCATTGGTGGTTTATTCACAGTGTTCTTCCTTGTTAGGAGGAAAAAATAAGCCAGAGTTCTCAGCTTGTGCATCACATTAAATAAAGCAGAGAAAAAGTCCTCCCTGCTTTGATTAATTGCTTGCACTGGCAACTAAGATTCTAATGTGTTTTATGTTAAGGAAGAATGTTTCAGATGGTGTGCATGACAAAACCCAAGACACAGGGGTGAAATCCATCAGGTTCTGACAGGTTCTGGAGAACCGGTAGTAGAAATATTGAGTAATTCAGAGAACTGGCAAATAGCACCTCTGGCTGGTCCCCGAGTGGGGTGGGAATGGAGATTTTGCAATATCCTTCCCCCAGGAGTGGGGAGAGAATGGGGATTTTGCAGTATCCTTCCCCGCCACGCCCACCAAGCCACACCACTCCCACCAAGCCACAGAACCGATAGTAAAAATAAATTGAATTTCACCACTGCTGGAAACAACAATATGCTCCTTTAAACACGATGATTATAAAAAAGGTGCTAGAGTGTGTAGAATCAGATAAGTTAACGATGGAACTCAAAGACAGAGAGGAAGCAATTTCTTATGAAACATGGAATAGGTGGTATAATTGGCTGGAAAAGAAATCTAAAATCAATGTATAGTGATTGTTAAGAGAAGATATTATAATGAAAAGATAATATTTAATGTGTAGCAGGTATGTATATTATGTAGTGACTATATGAATAAGTATCTAACAAACATAATGCATATGTATATAATTGGGCGAAGGATAAAATGGATATTACTAAAGATGCTGGTATTGGAAAGCTGTTAAAGTGTAACTAAGATTTTAAAGATCTAAATGTTGAATAAAAATATTTTTTTAAAAAAAAATTGAATTTCACCCCTGCCAAGACAGATAGATGTAGACAAGTGGAGAAGCATAATTATCCATGTTTGCTCAACATCTACCCAAAGACATCAATTGTTATTGACAAGAAGTAGAATTTCCTTTAACTGTTCTTTTTGGGTGGTCCAGTGGAAATGCAACTTTGCATTCCAACATTCAAAAGTCTTTCCCTTAGTCTGTTTTTAACCATTTTTATATGTTTCAGGGAAAACAAATACATTGCTTTCTAGGCATGTTCATTTTGCTATCGGCGTTGGCTTTTTCAAAGGTTGAATGGAAGGGAAGGTTTCTCAGACGGAAAAGTGGAATATGATGGTTTTGAATGAATATGCTAATATGGGAATAGATAATGGGATGCTAGAAACAAGCCACTGAGACCCATTGGACATCTGCACAGCTGAATGATCCATTGTGAAGGTCAAGTAAGAAACATTGAACATTTCGTATAAAACACATTCTTGAATGGCTGTCCTTCCAAGAGGAGATTAGCAGTGGAAGAAAACTCACTACAGATAGGCATAGAACATAGAATAGTTGATGTCTATGGAGATTCTCAATCATCCAGGTCATGGTTGTCCCAAAGATGTTTTTTCAAGACGCAACTTGACTTTCTGGTTTTTCTTTGAAGATGTTTCACTTCTCACTCCAGAAGCTTCTTCAGCTCTGACTGGTTTCCCCACCAATCTTCAGAAATACGAACTGTTGTCTCCTACCACAACCACTCCCCTTTGTTTCTATTTATTCCCCAGCCAGGGAGGGGCCATTAAGTGTCCACATGTGCTTTGCTTCCCGAGTCAACTCCTTGTCCTCTGTTGCTCACCTCTTCCAACTGCTCTGCACATATGTGCATCTGGAACAGGCCCCAGCTCTTCTTTCTCCTCACTCATATCAGCCTCCAAAGGCAGTTGCCTCTGCGGTGGATGGGAAATATCGGATGGCCTTGGTTCTATCTCTGCATCCGACACAGAGCATCCATCAGAACCTTCCTCCGACTCCAGCACTGGCCCAATTTCCTCCCCAACCTCCTCATCGTCGAAGTCTGCCGCCAGCTCCTCTGGTAGCTGGCGGGCCACAACAACTATGAGGAATATGGCTGGATTACTTTTACTCCAAAAGGCTTTCTGCCTCAGAGGAACTCATGCCCTGCCCTCCATGATGTTTCCTGCATGAAAACACCTCTAAAGCAGAGGTGCTATTGAGCAATTTCTGACAGGTTCTGGAGAACTGGTAGTGGAAATTTTGAGTAGTTCTGAGAACCGGCAAATACCACTTCTGGCTGGCCCCAGAGTGGGGTGGGAATGGAAATTTTGCAGTATCCTTCTCCTGGAGTGGGATGGGAATGGAGATTTTGCAGTATCCTTCCCCCAGGAGTGGGGAGGGAATGGAGATTTTGCAGTATCCTTCCCCTGCCACACCCACCAAGCCACACCACGGCCAGCAAGCCACGCCCACAGAACCGGTAGTAAAAAAAATTGAATTCCACCACTGATCTAAAGGTATTACAGTTTTTTTTTTTAAATTTATTTAAAAGAAAAGGACAATGCAAGAGCGAATAGCTGGTGTGAGTGGGTAGGAATTAGAAAAATGGTTTGCCTTTTCATTCGCACTCATACAGTACAATTTTATTATTTTGACTCGGAAGTTAAAGCAAAGCTTCAATGGGCCAGCTTTCCACTTGGATACCTCCTATTTCCTTCAGGAAAATTAGAGTGGTTAAGAGAGGTATTGTATGTAACGGGGCCAAATTTTTTAAAAAAATAGCAGATGGGTTAATGAAGTCCAATATTGCATTTTGCGAGGGGAGTTAATTAATGAGTTCCTTCTGTTGGTTTATCATTCTTACATTGGGGATCTTTACAGAGAAATCAAATGTAATATGCAACTGCGTTTCAAGGACAGGAAATCTGGAATCCTTTAGAAATTTGAAAAACTAGGTTCAAAGGTTTTTAAGAAGAGATTGGACAGCCATTTGTCTGGAATGAGGGGTGAAATGCTCCTGGGTTCGGACCGGATCTCCTGATCCGGTAGCAATGGCGGCAGGTGGTTCGGAGAACTGGTAGCAAAAATCCCTGCCCCCCCCCCCAATGCCCAGCTGAGCCGCACAATCATCAGAGGCTTTTTTAAAAATTATTTTTAAAAGCCTTTTTTCTACAACCTCTTCGGACGAAAAAAATGCTTTTAAAAATGCTTTTCTCCTCTCCTCTCCTCTCCTTTCCTTCTCCTGCCCTTCCTCTCCTCTCCTCTCCTTCTCATCCAATCCCATATTATTTTCTCATGGTTGTTGGATTCTTTAGCAGAGATAAACCACATATTGTGTAGAGATAAAAGCAAGAACATCACTAAATCCATTCCGGCTTGCTTGCTTGCTTTTTCTTTCTGGTATTCCCCACCCAACCCCCTTAAATTCACCTTTTTGCAGGTGCTGGTTTTAAATGTGTCTGTTATAATCTAGAATTTTCAAAAGGGCAGGCAAGTAGAGCAAGGAACTGTCAGACTACTGGTGTCTTAAAACCTGATCCTGGATTCTGTTTTGAGTTCAATTCTCTGTTGTTGTTGTTTTAAAGTACAAAGAAATCTGTGAGACCTCTTGAAGCCCAAGAGTACAACCTCATGTTCTCTCTTAATAATATTGCCAGACTTTATCTCTTGGGATAAAAACCTAGGCTTGTTTTTATGTGCTCTGAATTAGAAGTATTCCTGAGGGCTAGTTCACAGATGCTTGTACATCTCTTCATTATGGTCTAGACCTCTGCAGATATCCATTATAAACATGGGGAAAGCTGATAACACAGACTCATTCTCCAGTACAATATATATAGGCATTTGCCCATCAATGCTTCAAAGATGCAACATAGAATACAAATTCACAAATAGCTTTCAAGCAATTTGATTTCTATGTTCTCAAGTTCTGCCTTGGTTAATGACATCCATGATGCTTTAATCTAGTCATCTATAATGTACAGCTCATGTTCCTGCCACTTTTTTGTTTTTTGTTTTTGATTTGGGAGTAGAATAAATTTGGGGTATTCAGCAGGGAGTGGTAAAAGTAAAAACACAATTCAGTGAAGAATGACTCTTGATGACTGCATCAACACAATTTTCTTAGAGGGATTATGGAAGTATCTTGTAGCAACTGATCCAGGATTTGTTGTTGTTTCCTAGAAGAGTCAATCACTTTGAATTTTCTGAGTTCTACTTACAGATATTAACCCTGTCTGATCTTGCCTGGCATCCAAAAGTAGCTAAGATAAGGAAGCTGATTTGGAGATTCACAATGACATTCTGTCTTTGATGATGGAGAACCAGAAGAATGCAGAAATGGCCGACCACAGTTCTACAACTTCAGATATAAAATACAATATTTAGATTATTTTTGTTCTGACTCCCTAGTCAGCTTCCCTGACTAGGCTCCCTTAAAAAGCAGGAAGCAGAGTCTTCATCCCAACAAAATCTCTTTTATTTACACAACTGTGAATTACTTTCATTCACAATCAGCAAGGCTTGTCCAAACAGTTTTCAAAGGAATATTTATCAACACACCTTATCTCACTTGGCAAGCTGCCACGTAACTTGTTTCCAAACACAGAGTAAGGCAAAACTTGGCACAGAGTCTCTTAGAGTCACGAACAGAACTTTCCACTCTTGAAACTACCGAACAAATTGTTTCCTGCAAAAGCCCCCTCCCCGTTCGCTCCTCTTTTGTTTCCTATGGGAGGAGCCAATCATCTCCAAGGGGTGGCTTTACTCCCAAGTCGACCCTGCTTTCTTAGTTGTTCTTGTCTTCTGGCAGCTCTGAGCATGCGCACACTGGGAACAGGCTCCAGCTGTTCCTCTGCCTCACTGCTGTCTCCCTCTCTGCCTCCGATGCAGAGCCCTTGTCTGAGCTTTCCTCAACCCCAGGATTGGCCCATGTTCCTCCCCAACCTCCTCACTGTCCAACTCTTCTGCCAGCTCCACTGGCCGCCGGCGGGCCACAACAATTTTGCAGTAATTCATGCAAAAACAAACCTACTAGTACTGATGATGTTACCTAGTTTGGGTAATGTATTGTCCTCAAGAAAACAAGCAAGCTCAAAGAAAAACCAAGGACCCCTTACAAACCTACATGCAATTATAACCAATTGTCTGTGAGAAGTAATTTAGACATTAGTAGCAATTCTTTTCAGACTTAGCTCAGTCAAGATGCAAGATAACTAACTATCATCAGACGAGTATATCAATGTACAAAACAAGTTGATTATCCTTGCAAGAGTTTCCTTTGAAAGAGGCACAACTATCTCTGCTGTGTTAGATCACTTATTATTATTATTATTATTTTTAAATGCAGGCGGTATAAATATCCCTCATTAGCGCAACACAGCCTGATCTGTGAATATTGAATATCGCCAAGTTGAAAATATTATAAATGCTAACTAACCATTTCCAAAGATCAAAGCAATCAACTTGAATAATTTATTTACATGTAACATTGTGGGGGAAAAAAAGAACTTTCAAGAGTTTTCATTTCCATACGTCTTGGGTTTAGATAATTGCCCCTCTGGAGGATTACACCATACAACTCTCTCTCTCTTGTCTTGACCTATTTTTTCTCCACCCAGGGGTGAAGATTCTTCTGACCTTTTAGTTTACTTCAGCATTTCCACTTCTCCCTGTATCTTCAATCACAGACACATCTTTTCCATCTACCGCCTTACACACACAGCTATTTTAAGGACTATCGGCAAAGTCTGATCATCATTATCTGTTTGATTTTTTTTTTCTTTAAATTAATGATGCATTACTCATCGGGAAGCCTTTGCAGCCGTGCAAAAATTACCCATGCAAAAGCACCACGGCTCTGCCCAAGAAGTCGTATTTGTTTTTAATCCCGTTGGCTGCTGGATTTTCTTTGAATTGATCCACATAATGTGGGGGCTCAATGGTTAAGATGGTGGTTTTGTTGGCTGGAAAGCTAGCAGTCCAGGTTCAAGACCCAACTGAATGCCACACGATGGGGTGACCTCCCGTCCTCGCCTCAGCTCCTGCCCACCTATCGTGTTTCTCCTAAAATAAGACCCTGTCTTATATTTTTTGAACCCTGAAATAAGTGCTTGGTCTTATTGCCATGCAGTCAAAAGCCTGATTGGGCTTATTATCAGGGGATGTCTTATTTTGGAGAAAACATGGTAGCAGTTCAAATGCATGCAAATGTGAGTAGATCAGAGGTAATATTCAACAGGTTCTGACCAGTTCTGGAGAACCGGTAGTGGAAATTTTGAGTAGTTTGGAGAACCAGTAAATACCACCTCTGACTGGCCCCACCCCCATCTATTTTCTGCCTCCTGAGCCCCAGCTAATTGGGAGGAAATGGGGATTTTGCAGTAACCTTCCCCTTGCAGTAACCTTACACTATCCTTCCCCTGGAGTGGGGTGAGAATGGAGATTTTACAATATCCTCCCCCTGCCATGCCCACCAAGCCACATCCAGAGAACCGGTAGTAAAAATTTTTTGAATCCCACCACTGGAGTAGATAAATAGGTACCACTTTGGTGGGAAGGTAACAGCATTCAGTGCACCTTTGGTATATAGCCATGCTGGCCACACAACCATGGAAAATGTCTTTGGACAATGCTGGCTCCTTCGTCCAAAAAGCTGAAAAGCCCGAAAAATCAGACATGATTGGACAGGGGAAAGATACATCTTTTTAATCCACATAATAATAAGGACCTGTAAGTAGTCCTTGACATACAACCAGAGTTGGGCCTCAGATTTCTGTTGCTAAGCAAGACAATTGTTAAGTGAACTTTGCCCCATTTTATGACCTTTCTGGCCACCGTGGTTAACTGAATCATTGCAGTTGTTAAATTAGGGAATCTGACTTCCCCATTGCAGAGGTGGTTTCTACTTACCCTTACTAATGGTTCGCAATGGGGCTGCGTATGCGCAGAAGCTTTCTGATGACATCAGGATCGGTGGGCGGAGCCTCCTGCCAGTTTTACTACCGGTTCTTGCGAACCGGTCCGAACCGGGGACAACCCACCACTGCCCCATTGACTTTGCTTTTCAGAAGGTCCCATAAGGGGACCATATGACCCTGGGACACTGCAACTGTCATAAACATGAGTCAGTTGCCAAGCATCCAATTTTGATCACATGACCATGGGGATGCAGCAACAATCATAAGTGTGGAAAAACAGTAATAAGTCACTTTTTGTCCACAAGATAAGAATGTAATTTTGGGAAAGAAAAGCAGCTGTTCTGTCCCCGTACCACGCACACACACCCACAGACGGCCCGGAGTTAATAAGCCACATGACAAAACTCTTTGAAGATAAAGCTGGCAGCAACCCAGTGGCTAGCTGCCAATTCAGACTTTACTCACACAAAACAAAGATTAGACTGCAGCATTCCGATAAAACAGGCAGAGTGTCAATAATACAAGGATTAGTCCAAATGCAGTCCGATAAAACAGGCAAAGTCCAGTAACACAGAGATCATGGAGTATTTCCAGTTTTTGCTCGTCACAAACTGAACCGGCCACCACACCCACATTTATACCCTGTGGGGTGTGGTCCAGTGACTCAGCTAATCTCTGGCACATCTTCCCCTCTGCTGTGCATGCTTCTCCCTGCGCCTCTGTTGAGGGTCCAGCCAGCACGTATCTTCCTCGTCGCTGTCCACCTGTGGCTGCGGGGACGTGCTTGGCTCTGAGCCTATAGGTTGGCCTTCGGTGTCCTCCGGAGGCATTGCCAGAGAGGAGGGTCCTGGAGAGGGAGGCCTTGCCAACTCCTCCCCCTCACTCTCAGAGTCTGCATCTGTCGATAGCCCAGGCTCAGGCAACGGAGCCACAACAGCAGCGAACTAGACTTCTTCCTTAGAAGATTTCAATTAATAAATAAATAACTGCAGCGTGTGTTTTTAATGACTTCTCTAGTTGAGTTCTGTTGTTCCTCCCTGGGCATACAATTTCTCAACTCTCTCTCTCCCTTTTTTCTCTCTTTCTTGTTATATTTGATCTCCCCTCCGAAAAGGCACTCGCTCGAAGCATCCACCAAACCGAAACTCCGAGATAGCATTATAGCATAATATCTGTAAATTATTTAAATTTCTTATCATAAATTTTAATTTCATACAGAGCCCCCCTCGCTAATCTGACACGAAGTTAAGCACTCTTTGCGAGATCTTCCATCTTTGTGAGTTTTAAAGCAGGGCAAGGCCGGCGACGTAATCTTCTCAACTTCCAGCTTCTTAATTCCACTGTGAAATAAATTTAATACTGGAGGAGATTTAAAGCACTTACATTTGCCAAACGCGAAAAGCGCTAATAAATTCATATAGAAAGCTGCTTTTGCATGGTTAAATGGTAATACAGTCAAGAAACTAGATTTGAGTTTCCTGTGAGAATTTTTTTTTTCTTTCCAAGGGAACATAATTTCTGCTATAATAAGTTTCGGTTTTCTCTTGATGTGAAGACATTTGGATATCTGAAATGTTCGGTTTCTGGAGACTGAACAAGGATTTTTTTTTTAAAGTCAACTCTGGTATAATTATCTCTGCATTACAAATAAAAACAATCTGATTCCCTTAACTGTCCGCTAAAGGACGTAACTGGACAAAGGTCTCAGCAATGTCAGGAAAAAAACCCTGAAATTTCAGCTCTGGTGAGACAATAAAATTAATAAGAGCAGGGTCATGAACAGAGTCAAGGCCAACCACTTTCTTAATTGTTCCTTATTATTTTCTTACCATGGAATGTTTTAATGCTGCATAGTTTTTTTGCATTTTTTTAAAAAAAATGTTGATAACCTCTAGAAGCCCTGGCAGATTATGGCAGCATAAACATTAATTAATGCCAAGAGTTTAGCGACCAGAAAACAGTGAGGAACTTAATTTAGCAAGAATCTTGAATAAAACAATATTCCTAACATTGACTGTTCCATAAAGTTCACATTTAGAGTACCATAATAATAATAACTTTATTGTCATTGTATGTACAATATATACACAGTATACCCATACAACAAAATTCACTTAACACCCAAAGACCAGGTCCAACACACATAACAATCCCCAAACACACACACACACCACAAATTCCCCTGCCCCTAAATCACCCATACATCCACACAACAGACCAAGTAATGCTGTCTAACAGCTCACTGATGGTGGCCCTTTAGTTCATTGTTGAGTGCAATTATAGCTCTGGGATAAAAACTATTCAGAAAACGTGTGGTCCAAGTTTTAATTGTTCTGTATCTTCTGCCAGAAGGCAGCAGTCCAAAAAGATTGTGAGCAGGATGGGAAGAGTCTCTGAGAATGTTATGCAACTTCCTCAAACAGCGAGATTCGAAGATGTTGTCCAGGGCTGGTAGCTGGAGCCCGATGATATTCTGGGCAGTTTTAATGATTCTCTGTAAAGCTTTTTTGTCCGCTACAGAGCTGCTCCCATACCATGCAAAAATCCTGTATGTCAGGACACTCTCAATGGTGCTGCGATAGTAGGACAGGAGTAGATGCTGAGATAGATTTATCTTCCTGAGCATTCTCAGGAAGTACAGCCTCTTCTGTGTCTTCTTCACAAGCATGTTAACATTCATGAGAGGTCCTCCGAGATATAAATGCCCAGAAACCATGAGATTTGGGAGCCAAGCTTTAACT